>NW_028317892.1:5335000-5635000 GCF_062004578.1 Staurois parvus
CCTCCCCCAAGACCTAAACTAAAAGCCTGGTCCTGGTATGTATATTTGTGTGATTGCAAGGGGAAACAAAGAGTTTCAGTTAGGCATATTGTTTCCTAATGTCTGTCCATTGTCTAATCAAGGCTCCTTCTTCACACACTTCACACAATATTTACATCAATAACATTTCCAACATCCTGAGCATCAATTAAAACTCTAGGCCATGTATTCAGAAGATGACAAGCTCTCAGCTGATTGGGCAACTAAGCTAAAGTGAAAACACAACACACAAGGCAACCAGACTGTTCACCCACATCTCCGCTGAAGAATTCTTAAACTTTTAAAATGTATAATCAGTCAGTGATTTTGTGAGTACATTTATCAAACTTGCCTTCTCCAACTATCCAACCCCTTCCTGCTTGTCGTTCATAAATGTAGCTGCATGCAGATGGGCTATATGTCATACTGCAAAAGAAGCAACTGCCAGCACACAGCTTCATCCTCCAAATATACTTTATTATAGAGGCATCTATCACACAAGTCAAAACAGACTATTATTATTATACGGGATTTATATAGCGCCAACAGTTTCCTCAGCTCTTTACAATATAAGGGAGACAGTACAATTACAATACTTTCAGTACAGAAGGAATGTGAGGGCCCTGCTTGTGGAGCTTACAATCTAAAGGAAGGGGGAGATGATACAAAAGGTGATAGCTGCGGGGGGATGATCTGGTGGAGGTGATTCAAGTACAGTTCTTAGGTGGAGGTGGGGTAGGCTTCCCTGAAGAAGTGAGTTTTCAAAGATCACCTAAAGGCAGACAGGGCAGGGGCTGACCGGACATGCTGTGGTAGGGAGTTCCAGAGGATGGGAGAGGCTCTGGAGAAGACTATGTGTTTTAGCTTACCTGGCCTTAAATCCTATACACATGGGATGAATTTCAGCCTGTTCAATAGGGTACACCAATCTGGCTAGCTTCTGTCAAATGGGCATGCTGGAAAACCAGCACCAGACTGGCATCCAATGGCTGCAAGCGCTGACCAGTGTGTACTGGAGGAGGGTGGGGCCGATGCAGTCCTCCTATCAAAAACACAATAGCTCAGCAGAGAGATCGCTGTACTAACATCAGATAGTACAGCAAGCTCCTCCCAGGCACTTCAGTTTTGTTTTCATTCAGCCCACTGTATTGAACGAAAAAAAAAAAAATCTGATAGTGTGTACCCAGCATTAGTCTTGCTAACTGCATTAATTATATATATATATATATATATATATACACACACACACACACATACATACATACACAGTATATATAGATAGAGCGCAGCAAGGTGGGTGGGCCTCGACACCCAACCCCCCCACATATGCCTCCAAAGACAGAGAACAAGAACCCCTGTGCGCTGTCATGGGGGGACCTGAGAGAAGACATTGGGCAGCGTCTGGTCTGCCATGTTATTCCATGCTGCCACATATGCATGTTGCAGTTCCGTGTTGGAAGTGCACTCAATCAAGCTCTCCCAGCCCAGCACTGTGATTGCGCTGTCACTGGAAGTTTCCGGTCTCAGAATGACAAATCGAGAGCTGGTAGGACAGACCTCCGTTCATGGGATCACTGTGACAGCCAATCACAGCAATCAAATGTTCAGGAAGCCCATTAACTTTAAGGGGTTAAGTTTGAATCTAAGTGGGTGCCAAAAGACAATAATGACAGC
Organism: Staurois parvus; assembly: GCF_062004578.1. Taxonomy (NCBI): domain Eukaryota; kingdom Metazoa; phylum Chordata; class Amphibia; order Anura; family Ranidae; genus Staurois; species Staurois parvus. Next base: position 5,336,693 of record NW_028317892.1, read on the forward strand.
CCTTATTTTAAACGTTGATAAATAAGGCTCATTCAGTTCTGACTTGTAGATATAAAGGAGATTTTACATATATATTTTACACACACACACATACTATATACTGTATATATTTAGTATGTGGTCACCCTAAAGCTGGCTATACGCTATACAACCTCCATTAGATTTGCCAAACTTACGGAATAAAAGTACATGCATTAACAATCCATTCAAATAGTATCAAATCAGGCAGACCCTTGTACTACATAGTTGATGCAGATTCCAAGTCCTGTTCACACAGGCAGCAGTCCTTGCTGCTCTGAAAATACATGCTTTATTGCTTTTCAGAAGTAGCAGACAGACAGCAGCTAGGCAATAATTTGCCTCCTCGTTGCCTTTTTAAAGTCTGAAAAGGGTGTACCACTGTGCAGCAACTGTGTGTATTGGACATGGTTGCAAGGCAGATGTGGTACAAACCTGCTCACTTAGATGGGTTGCATTCAGTACTGCTGATTGTGACAGGAGATTTAATACCCCCCCCCCCCCAATAAAGCATCGCAGCATGTGCATAGCCCTGTACGGCTGCATATTCTTCTTTAGGTGAGTGGTCGGGAAGGAAGGGGGCTTATAAAACCGTGGCTCAACTGCCTGATTTACTGCCAGTGAGAATGAGGTCAAAATGAGATCCTCAGGGTCCCTGAAGACACTAATCTGTGTTTCCCTATTGCCCTGTAACAGTACGGATTTTTAGTCTCATGTAATATATCTCCAGTCTCTGATGTTCACCATCTCCGACCGTATCCTGGGTCGCATCCGCGGCCTCCTACCATCCCTTGTGCCACGTCCGCCGCCTCCGTCCATCCCTTGTGCCACGTCCGCCGCCTCCGACCATCCCTTGTGCCACGTCCGCCGCCTCCGACCATCCCTTGTGCCACGTCCGCCGCCTCCGACCATCCCTTGTGCCACGTCCGCGGTCTCCGACCATCACTTGTATCACGTCCGCGGTCTCCGACCATCACTTGTATCACGTCCGAGGCCTCCGACCATCACTTGTATCACGTCCGAGGCCTCCGTCCATCACTTGTATCACGTCCGAGGCCTCCGACCATCACTTGTATCACGTCCGCAGCCTCCGACCATCACTTGTATCACGTCCGAGGCCTCCGTCCATCACTTGTATCACGTTCGAGGCCTCCGACCATCACTTGTATCACGTCCGCGGTCTCCGTCCATCACTTGTATCACGTTCGAGGCCTCCGTCCATCACTTGTATCACGTCCGAGGCCTCCGTCCATCACTTGTATCACGTCCGCGGCCTCCGACCATCACTTGTATCACGTCCGCGGCCTCCGTCCATCACTTGTATCACGTCCGCGGTCTCCGTCCATCACTTGTATCACGTCCGCGGTCTCCGTCCATCACTTGTATCACGTCCGCGGTCTCCGTCCATCACTTGTATCACGTCCGCGGTCTCCGTCCATCACTTGTATCACGTCCGCGGTCTCCGTCCATCACTTGTATCACGTCCGCGGTCTCCGTCCATCACTTGTATCACGTCCGCGGTCTCCGTCCATCACTTGTATCACGTCCGCGGTCTCCGTCCATCACTTGTATCACGTCCGCGGTCTCCGTCCATCACTTGTATCACGTCCGCGGTCTCCGTCCATCACTTGTATCACGTCCGCGGTCTCCGTCCATCACTTGTATCACGTCCGCGGTCTCCGTCCATCACTTGTATCACGTCCGCGGTCTCCGTCCATCACTTGTATCACGTCCGCGGTCTCCGTCCATCACTTGTATCACGTCCGCGGTCTCCGTCCATCACTTGTATCACGTCCGCGGTCTCCGTCCATCACTTGTATCACGTCCGCGGTCTCCGTCCATCACTTGTATCACGTCCATAGCCTATGATATGTGAGATCTCCGATGATGACTTTTCACTTACTTTTCTGTGCAGCCCTTTGATGATGTTGGGGACCACCCTTGAGGCCCCCTATAGTAAGAAAGTTGGTATAGTGTAGGTCAGCCTTAGGCTACATTGACACTGGAGATTAGGGTCGGTGTGAATTGTACTGGCAGGAATCAGATATTCCCGAAGCAGCTAGGTATGGCTGCAGGTTCCATTCACCATAGTGACAGGTGACCAGCGGCCGCGGCTATTCACAGCTCTCTGCAGCCAGCGATTACCTGCAGTGGACACGCTTTTTTTATTTTCTACTGTAAACGCACATGACACCAGAATAATGGCTCACTGCAATACATTCATTTTTCGCGCTTAAAAACACGCGGACTGTGGCGTAGACAAGCCCTAAACAGGCTGCTATAAAACACTTAGTTTAGGTCCCTTGGCTGGCAGACATGGGGCCCCAAGAACAATAGTAAAGTGGGGGGTGCCCCAGATACCGCCTGACTGAAACGTAGGTACTACCACAGCTGTGTAGTACCAGGACTAAGCAGGCTGAATCCTGACAAACAAGCTGAAGGCAGTGCTCCCCGCAGACACAGGAGCCTCCAGTGACACCAATGATAATAATAGGGGGACTGCTGAGGACAGGGCCTCTCAGTGTCTGCCGGTGGGGGAAGGGATAGCCCATGACTTACCCACGTCAACAGACTCTCACACAGATCCACCCGGTCCAGGCTCTCCACGTTTAACATCCTCTCCGCACTCCGCTAGCCGCTCCTCACACAGCCTTTCCCCGGGGAGGTGCCAGGCACTGATCACATGGACCGGACGATGCTCTCCCGTTACACAATGTACACTGTCCGCACTGGCTGACGTGTACCGGGCTCTACGGTGCAGGAGGAGATGGCCGCTACGCCCGGCTGTGCTCGGGTTCCTCTGCTGTGGTGGTGCCCGATAGGTCCGGTTGAGGTGGGGTTAGCCCGGTAGTGTTCCCCCTTTTCCCCGTGGGCCGCTCCTGCTCTAGCTGGGGGATGGGTGGTCGGTCTCCTCCTCTTCCCCCTACTCTGTGTGTGTGTCTATGGATGACAGAGAGAGCTGTGCACAGCTGACACCCAGCCCTCACTGCGCACAATCACAGCATCACCGGATATTTGGCACAGCTAGGCGCCCAGGCCGGGCTCTACTACTCAGGCTGAGGGGTACTGTGCTGATTTTGGGGGCTGTGATTCCATAGAGGCTGTACTAAGTCTGAGGACTGGTGACACAGGGCAGGCTGTACTCCTCAGTCTGGGGGCTGTGTGACTCCAGGCAGGCTGTACTCCTCACTCTGAGGGGTGTGTGACTCCAGGCAGGCTGTACTCCTCAGTCTGGGGGCTGTGTGACTCCAGGCAGGCTGTACTCCTCACTCTGAGGGGTGTGTGACTCCAGGCAGGCTGTACTCCTCAGCCTGGGGGCTGTGTGACTCCAGGCTGGCTGTACTCCTCAGCCTGGGGGCTGTGTGACTCCAGGCTGGCTGTACTCCTCAGCCTGGGGGCTGTGTGACTCCAGGCAGGCTGTACTCCTCACTCTGAGGGGTGTGTGACTCCAGGCAGGCTGTACTCCTCACTCTGAGGGGTGTGTGACTCCAGGCTGGCTGTACTCCTCAGTCTGGGGGCTGTGTGACTCCAGGCAAGCTGTACTCCTCACTCTGAGGGGTGTGTGACTCCAGGCAGGCTGTACTCCTCAGCCTGGGGGCTGTGTGACTCCAGGCAGGCTGTACTCCTCAGCCTGGGGGCTGTGTGACTCCAGGCTGGCTGTACTCCTCAGCCTGGGGGCTGTGTGACTCCAGGCTGGCTGTACTCCTCAGCCTGGGGGCTGTGTGACTCCAGGCTGGCTGTACTCCTCACTCTGAGGGGTGTGTGACTCCAGGCAGGCTGTACTCCTCACTCTGAGGGGTGTGTGACTCCAGGCAGGCTGTACTCCTCACTCTGAGGGGTGTGTGACTCCAGGCTGGCTGTACTCCTCAGTCTGGGGGCTGTGTGACTCCAGGCAGGCTGTACTCCTCACTCTGAGGGGTGTGTGACTCCAGGCAGGCTGTACTCCTCACTCTGAGGGGTGTGTGACTCCAGGCAGGCTGTACTCCTCACTCTGAGGGGTGTGTGACTCCAGGCTGGCTGTACTCCTCAGTCTGGGGGCTGTGTGACTCCAGGCAGGCTGTACTCCTCACTCTGAGGGGTGTGTGACTCCAGGCAGGCTGTACTCCTCACTCTGAGGGGTGTGTGACTCCAGGCAGGCTGTACTCCTCACTCTGAGGGGTGTGTGACTCCAGGCTGGCTGTACTCCTCACTCTGGGGGCTGTGTGACTCCAGGCAGGCTGTACTCCTCACTCTGAGGGGTGTGTGACTCCAGGCAGGCTGTACTCCTCACTCTGAGGGGTGTGTGACTCCAGGCAGGCTGTACTCCTCACTCTGAGGGGTGTGTGACTCCAGGCAGGCTGTACTCCTCACTCTGAGGGGTGTGTGACTCCAGGCAGGCTGTACTCCTCACTCTGAGGGGTGTGTGACTCCAGGCAGGCTGTACTCCTCAGCCTGGGGGCTGTGTGACTCCAGGCTGGCTGTACTCCTCAGCCTGGGGGCTGTGTGACTCCAGGCTGGCTGTACTCCTCAGCCTGGGGGCTGTGTGACTCCAGGCTGGCTGTACTCCTCAGCCTGGGGGCTGTGTGACTCCAGGCTGGCTGTACTCCTCAGCCTGGGGGCTGTGTGACTCCAGGCTGGCTGTACTCCTCGGTCTGGGGGCTGTGTGACTCCAGGCTGGCTGTACTCCTCGGTCTGGGGGCTGTGTGACTCCAGGCAGGCTGTACTCCTTACACTATATTGCCAAAAGTATTGGGACGCCTGCCTTTACACACACATGAACTTTAATGGCATCCTAGTCTTCGTCCTCAGGGCTCAATATTGAGTTGGCCCACCCTTTGCAGGTATAACAGCTTCATCTCTTCTGGGAAGGCTGTCCACAAGGTTTAGGAGTGTGTCTATGGGAATGTTTGACCATTCTTCCAGAAACGCATTTGTGAGGTCAGGCACTGATGTTAGATGAGAAGGCCTGGCTCAAAGTCTCCGCTATAATTCACCCAAAGGTGTTCTGTGGGGTTGAGGTCAGGACTCTGTGCAGGCCAGTCAAGTTCCTCCACCCCAAACTCGCTCATCCATGTCTCTATGGACCTTGCTTTGTGCACTGGTGCGCAGTCATGTTGGAACAGGAAGGGGTCACTCCCAAACTGTTCCCACAAAGTTGGGAGCATAAAATTGTCCAAAATGTCTTGGTATGCTGACGCCTTAAGAGTTCCCTTCACTGAAACTAAGGGGCTAAGTGCAACCCCTGGAAAACAACCCCACACCATAACCCCTCCTCCACCAAACTTTACACTTGGCACAATGCAGTCAGGCAAGTACTGTTCTCCTGGCAACTGCCAAACCCAGTCAAGTCCATCTGATTGCCTAACAGAGAAGCATGATTCGTCACTCCAGAGAACACATCTCCACTACTCTAGAGTCCAGTGGCGGCGTGCTTTACACAACTGCAGCTGACGCTCTGCATTGCACTTGCCAATGTAAGGCTTGGATGCAGCTGCTCTGCCATGGAAACCCATTCCATGAAGCTCTCTATGCACTGATCCCGCTTTGTCATTTTACGTGGCCTACCACTCCGTGGCTGAGTCGCTGTTGTTCCCAGTTGCTTCCACTTTGTTATAATACCACTAACAGTTGACAACAGAATATTTAGTAGCAAGGAAATTTCACGGATGGACTTATTGCACAGGTGACAACCTATCACGGTACCACGCTTGAATTCACTGAGCTTCTGAGAGCGACAAATTCTTTCACAAATGTTTGTAGAAGCAGTCTGCATGCCTAGGTGCTTGATTTTATACACCTGTGGCCATGGAGGTGATTGGAACACCTGAATCCAGTTATTTGGAGAGGTGTCCCAATACTTTTGGCAATATAGTGTATGTGACCCCCAGGTAGGTTGTATCCTCATTCTGGGGGCTATGTGACCCCCAGGTAGGCTGTACTCATTCTGGGGGCTATGTGACCCCCAGGTAGGCTGTACTCCTCATTCTGGGGGCTATGTGACCCCCAGGTAGGCTGTACTCCTCATTCTGGGGGCTATGTGACCCCCAGGTAGGCTGTACACCTCCTCATTCTGGGGGTTGTGACCCCCAGGTAGGCTGTACACCCCATTCTAGGGGGCTATGTGTCTCCAGGTTGGTTGTGCTAATTCTGGGGGCTATGTGACCCCCAGGTAGGCTGTACTCATTCTGGGGGCTATGTGACCCCCAGGTAGACTGTACACCTCATTCTGGGGGCTGTGTGACTCCAGGCTCGTTGTACTCCTTATTCTGCGAGCTATGTGACCCCCAGGTAGGCTGTACTCATTCTGGGAGCTACAATATGTGATCCCCAGGTAGGTTTTACTCATTCTGGGGGCTGTGTGACCCCCAGGTAGGCTGTACCCCTCAGTCTGGGGGCAGCGTTACTCCAGGCTGGCGGTACCCCTCATTCTGGGGCTATGTGACCCCCAGGTAGGCTGTACCCCTCATTCTGGGGGCTATGTGACCCCCAGGTAGGCTGTACCCCTCAGTCTGGGGGTTGTGCGACTCCAGGCTGGCTGTACTCCTCATTCTGGGAGCTATGTGACCCCCCCAGGTATGTTGTACTCCTCATTCTGGGGGCAGCGTTACTCCAGGCTGGCGGTACCTCTCATTCTTGGGGCTATGTGACCCCCAGGTAGGCTGTACCCCTCAGTCTGGGGGTTGTGCGACTCCAGGCTGGCTGTACGCCTCATTCTGGGAGCTATGTGACCCCCCCAGGTATGTTGTACTCCTCATTCTGGGGGCAGCGTTACTCCAGGCTGGCGGTACCTCTCATTCTGGGGGCTATGTGATCCCCAGGTAGGCTGTACCCCTCAGTCTGGGGGCTGTGTGACTCCAGGCTGGCTGTACTCCTTATTCTGGGAGCTATGTAACCCCCAGGTAGGTTGTACTCCTCATTCTGGGGGCTATGTGACTCCAGGCTGGCTGTACTCTTTCTGGGAGCTATGTGACCCCTAGGTAGGTTGTACTCCTCATTCTGGGGGCTATGTGACCCCCAGGCTGTACCTCTCAATCTAGGGGTTGTGTGACTCCAGGCTGGCTGTACTTAAGGGAGCTATGTGACTGCAGGCTGGCTGTACTCCTTATTCTATGAACTATGTAACCCTCAGGTAGGTTGTACTCCTCATTCTAGGGGTTATGCGACTCCAGGCTGGCTGCACTCCCCATTTTGGGAGCTATGTGACCCCTCAGGTAGGCTGTACTCTTCAGTCTGGGGGCTCTGTGACTCCAGGCTGGCTGTACTCATTCTAGGGGCAATGTGATTCCAGGCATACTGCACTCCTAAGTTTGAGGTTTATGTGACACCGGGTAGGTTGTAATCCTCAGTTTGAGGTTTTGTGACACCAGACAGTCTGTACTCCTCATTCTGGGAGCTATATGACACCAGGCAGGTTGTACTCAGTTTGAGGTGTCTGTGGCACCACACAGTCTGTACTCATTCCTGGGGCTATGTGACAACAGACACCCTGTACTCCTCAGTTTGAGGTTTATGTGACACCAGACAGGCTGTACTTCCAATTCTGAGGGCAATGTGACTCCAGGTAGGCTGTACTACCTGGAGGGCTGGGCTGTAATCTTTCAGGGGAATATGTCACACCAGACAGGCTGTACGCCTTAGTCTTAGTCCCTGCTCCCATTTACCTCTAAACTCTTAGATCGCTTAATCTACAATCGTCTGAGCTCCTACCTCACTGACAACAACCTTCTTGACCGCTTACTGTCTGGCTTTTGCTCGCAGCATTCCACTGACACTGCCCTACTAAAACTCACTAATGATTTACTAACTGCTAAAACCAATGGCCACTACTCCATATTCTTACTACTCAACCTCTCTACGGCTTTTGATACTGTTGACCATCCCCTCCTCCTCAAAAAACTCCACTCTCTTGGTCTGTGGGACTCTGTTCTATCCTGGTTCTCCTCCTACCTATCACAGTGCTCCTTCAGTGTTACCTACAGTGGGGCAAAAAAGTATTTAGTCAGCCACCAATTGTGCAAGTTCTCCCACTTAAAAAGATGAGAGAGGCCTGTAATTGGTATCATAAGTAGACCTCAACTATGAGAGACAAAATGAGAAAACAAATCCAGACAATCACATTGGCTGATTTGGAAAGAATTTATTTGCAAATTATGGTGGAAAATAAGTATTTGGTCACCTACAAACGAGCAAGATTTCTGGCTCTCACAGACCTGTACCTTCTTCTTTAAGAGGCTCCTCTGTCCTGCACTCATTACCTGTATCAATGGCACCTGTTTGAACTTGTTATCAGTATAAAAGACACCTGTCCACAACCTCAAACAGTCACACTCCAAACTCCACTATGGTGAAGACGCAAGCGCTATCGAAGGACACCAGAAACAAAATTGTAGACCTGCACCAAGCTGGGAAGACTGAATCTGCAATTGCCCCACTGTATAACTCTGTCTCCTCCTCTCCAATTCCTCTTGCTGTAGGGGGTCCCCCAAGGTTCTGTCCTTGAACCCCTTCTCTTCTCCATCTACACATCCTCCCTTGGTCACTTGCTTAACTCCCATGGCTTCAAGTACCATCTCTATGCTGATGACACACAAATCTATCTGTCTACTCCTCATCTCACCCCTTGAGTCTCCTCTCGCATTACTAACTGATATATCAGCATGGATGTCACACCACTTCTTCAAACTCAATCTTTCTAAAACCAAGCTTAATATTCCCTCCAGACTGTGCCCCCCTTTCCAGACTTCTCCATCAAGATCATTAATTCAACCATCAGTCCCTCCCCTCATGCCAGGGTACTAGGTGTAATCCTGGACACCAGTTTGTCTTTTCAGTCCCAAATCCAATCACTGTCCAAATCTTGTAGACTTCACCTCCGTAACGTCTCCAGAATATATCCCTTTTTAACCACTGAAACTACTAAGCAACTTATTCACTCCTTTGTTACCTCTCGCCTTGACTATTGTTACTCCCTCCTCATTGGCCTACGTAATCACAGGCTATCCCCTCTTCAGTCTATCATGAATGCTGCTGCCAGACTCATCCACTTTACTAACCATTCCATATCTGCCATCCCTCTGCCAATCCCTCCATTGGCTTCCCATTGCCTAATGAATAAAATTCAAAACATTAATAATACTATATAAAGCCATTTACAACTCTGCCCCAAATTACATCACCAATCTTGTCTCTGAATATCACCAAAACCGTCATGCTCGTCTCCAGGACTTCTCCAGAGCCTCCCCCATCCTATGGAACTCTACCCCAATCTGTAAGACTAGCACCTACTCTTTTAGGCGATCCCTGCAAACCTATCTCTTCAGGGAAACCTATCCTACCTTCAGCTAACAACCAAGTCTTCTATTTCTCCCATCAGTCCATCCCCCACAGTTATTACCTCTTGTACCACCAGCCCCTCCCAATTAGATTGTAGGCTCCCAGCAGCTGGGCCCTCACTACCCTCTTGTATTGAATTGTATTGTCTCTGTATTGTCTCCCCTTGTATTGTAAAGAGCTGAGCAAACTGTTGGCACTATATAAATCCTGTATAATAATAATGTAACTCCAGCTAGGCTGTACTCAGCCTGAAGACTAGGTGACACTGGGCAGGCTGTACTCTTCAGCTTGAGGTTTATGTGACACAAAACAGGCTGGACCCCTCCTTTTGAGGGCAATGCAACTCTGGGTCCGGTTGTACTACTCATTCAGGGGTATCTGGAGTTTACATGTTCTCCTTGTGCCTGTGTGAGTTTACTATGGGTTCCTCCCACACTGCAAAGACATGCTGGTAGGTTATTTGGCTCATGTCTAAATTGGCCATAGAATACGTATGAAAGTGAGTTTGAGACTTTAGATTTATTCTCCTGGAGGGCAGGGACTGATGTGAATGTATAGTATGTCACACCAGCTAGGTTTTACACCTCAGTTTCAGGGTTATGTGACCCCAGACACGCTGTGATTCTCATTTTCGGCACTATGTGACACCAGACAGACTGTACTCCCCATTTTGGGCACCAGACAGGCTGTAGTCTGGAATGGGTTAAACTGTGCATTCTGGGAGCTATGTAACACTGGGCCTGGTTGTATTCCTCATTATGAGGGCCATATGACACTAGACTGGGCTATAATCAATGTGAAGGCTATGTGACACCAAACAGGTTTTTTTTTTTCTTTCAATCTAAGGTCCATGTGACACAGGGCAGAGTGTACTCCTCAGACTGGGGGCTATATGACTCCAGGCTGGCTGTAACCCTCAATCTGAGATTAGGTTGCCATTAGTTCTAGTTCTGAGGGGTATAGCCTCAGAAACATGTATCCCTAGATTTGTCCCACAAACTGTAAAGTGCACAGGCTGCAGTTCGTTACACTGCACAATTGTGGATTCAAACATGACACCACTGGAGCTCCAGGATGTGCAGGCTTATTCATAAATCCATAATGTGCTGACCACTCCAGCTGTGCCATTTTGGATTGACAGGATTTACAGTGCACAGTGTGATCAGTTGGAGCCTGCGCACTACAAAATGTACACCTCCTGCTCCCAGGACAATGTTGGGCCCTGGGGATGACTGAGACACAAGCCTTAACCACTTGCCATCCTGAGGATTTACCCCCCTTGGCACCGGCGCTTCCCGGCCCTTTAAGGGTTTCAGAAGCTGGGAGGCGGGCAGGGTTTTAGGGTCATGTGACCGCCGGGATTCGCTGTCACGGCAGTCACCTGATCGGGACCTTTCTGTGAGTACCGGACATGTGTGCTGGGGGTGCGCGCTCTCAGCGCGTTTTTTTTCTTTGCACACAAACGTGCGACTGCTTGGCGTCAAGGCCCAGACGCCGAGAGGCTGCACATTTGCGTGCGCTCGGCGTGAAGAGGTTAATGACCAGGCCTCTTTTTGCTATTCGCCACTGCAGTATTTTAACTGATAATTGCACAGTCATGCAATACTGTGGCCAAACGAAATTTACGTCCTTTTTTTCACACAAATAGAGCTTTCTTTCGGTGGTATTTGATCACCTGTGCACTTTTTATTTTTCGTGCTATCAACAAAAAAATCTGAACATTTTGAAGAAAAACAATATATTTTACTTTCGGCTATAAAAAATATATAGTAAACTGAAAGTTAGTCTTAAATGTAGGCCAAAATGTATTCTGCTACATGTTTTTGGTAAAAAAAATCCCAATAAGTGTATATTGATTGCTTTGTGTGAAAGTTATAGCGTCTACAAACTTTGGTATGGATACTGCAATTTATGCCATTTTTTTGCTATACAGCACTGCACTAGTTTAACCGACAATTGCGCAGCCATGCAATACGGTACATAAATGAAATTTACGTACTTTTTTCACACAAATAGAACTTTCTTTTGGTGGTATTTGATCACCTGTGTGCTTTTTATTTTTTCGCTATAAACAAAGTTTTGAAAAGAACGTTTATCATTTCTGTCATAAAAAATATCCAAAAAACTCAAATTTCATCATAAATTTAGGCCAAAATGTATTCTGCTACATATTTTTGGTTAAAAAATCCCAATAAGTGTATATTGATTGCTTTGTGTGAAAGTTATAGCGTCTACAAACTATGGTATAGATAATGGAATTTACACAGCTTTTACTTTCTGACTGCCCATCACATTTCTTAAGGTGCTGAGATACCAGGACAGTACAAACACCTCCAAATGACCCCTTTTTGGAAAGTAGACATCCTAAGCTATCTGCTGAGAGGAATATTGAGGACATGGAAGATTAATTTTTTTTTCCACAAGTTTTTGGAAAATGACAAAAACATTTTTTTTTTTACACAAAGTTGTCATTTAAATTATATATTTCTCACACAAAAGCCATGGGTATCTGGAATTACACCCCAAAATACATTCTGCTACTTCTACCGAGTATGGGGATACCACATGTGTGAGACTTTTTGGGAGCTTAGCCACATACAGGAGCCTGAAATCTAGTGACCACTTTGAAAGCCTGAAGGTGCGTAACTTCCTCACTACCTATCACAGTTTCAGAGGCCCTGTAATGCCAGGATAGCATCAAACCCCCCTCAAAATGGCTTTTGGAAAGTAGTCACCCCAAGGAATTTAAACAGAGGCATTGTGAGTATTTTGCAGATTTCATTCTTCCTCATAAGGTTTTTAAATATAAAAAAAGAAAAGAAAAAAAAGTTTTTATTTTCATTCTTCATTTTCCAAAAACTTGTGGCAACAAACGAGATCTGCAAAATACTCACCATACTTTTTATCAAATTCCTTGGGGTGTCTACTTTCCAAAAAAGGGGTCATTTGGGGGGGGGGGGGTGTGCTATCCTGGCATTTCAGGGCCTCCGAAACTGTGATAGGTAGTCAGAAAGTGTAATGAGGAAATAGTCAATTTAACAGCCTGAAGGTGCTTATTGGATTTTGGAGTCCTGTACTTGGCTAGACTGCCAAAAAAGTCTCTCACATGTGGTACCTCCATACTTGAGAGAAGTAGCAGAATGTATTTTGGGGAGTAATTCCACATATACCCATGGCACGTGTGAGCAAGAAATCATTTAATTGACAATTTTTGTTAAAAACAAAAACGTTTTTTTGTTATTTTCGAAAAACTTATGGTAAAAAAATAAATTCTTCTATTGACTCAACATGCCTCTCAGCAAGTAGTTTGGGGTGTCCAAAAAGGGGTCGTTTTGGGGTGTGGGGGCATTTTATGCCCAGCATTAGAAGTTTGTGCCACACATCACTCACTCGTCTAACCACCTGAAGACCAAGCCTTTACTGACACTTTTTGTTCACATGAAAAAAAATCAGTATTTTTTGCTAGAAAATTATTTTAAACCCCCAAACATTATATATTTTTTAAAGCAAACACCCTAGTGAATAAAATGGCGGGTGCTGCAGTTTTTTATGTCACATAGTACTCCTGCAGCGATTTTTCAAACGCAAATGTTTTGAAAAAAATACAATTTATTTTACTTTTAATGCACAAAAACACAATATATTGGCCAATTATTTGGTAAAATATAAAGAATGATGGTATGCCGAGTAAATAGATACCAAACATGACATGCTTTAAAACTGTGCATGCCCGGTGCAATGGCGACAAACGGCATACATTTTTAATATCCATAGGCAACGCATTAAAAGCCTTTCCAAGCTACAATTTTAGAGTTACAGAGGAGGTCTAGTGCTAGAATTCCTGCCCTTGATCTGACGCTCGCGGCGATACCTCACATGCATGGTGCAGCTGCTGTTTACATACCAGCACAGGGTCAACGCTTGCGCGCAAGGGTGCTTTTTCTTTTGTTTTGTTTTTAAGTTATTTTGATTTTTTTAAATTATTTTTACACAGTCTTTTTTTTTTTTTTGATCACTTTTAATGCTATCACAGGGAATGCAAATATTCTGCAATATATATAACTTCAGTGGGCATTGTCATATATTCTTTTTTGAGAAATCTGGGGTCTATCAGACTCTAGATATCTCCTCTGCTCTTACTTTACTTTATGTAATCTCACCAAGAATATACTGCTCTGCATCCACCCATTTCTAATGGTGGGCACACATTAGGTCGCATGGTGCCATATGCGCCAATTACAAGATTGTATAAATGTCTAAATAGTGGTACGCTTGAATAAAAATTGTCCACATATAAGTGGTACCCCATATGGAGAAATGATGACACCAAGTCCCAAACTATCTTGCCACTACTCCCCATGTAGTCTGGGCATCCGGGGGGCTCCACATGACTATCTTTTCCCTTCGTAAATCTGAAACTTATATGTATAGCCTGTTGCCCTCTCACAGGTCTTATACATCTTGACCCCATATCTGGCACGCTTGCTGGGGAGAAATTGTTTGAATGCAAGGCAGCCAGAAAAATGAATGAGGGACTCATCAACGCAGATGTTTTGCTGGGGAGTATAGACATCTGCAAATTTTTGGTTAAGGTGATTTACGAGGGGCTGAATTTTGTGGAGCCGGTCAAATTCAGGGTCACCCCGAGGACGACAGAGTGTATTGTCATTGAAATGCATAAAACGCATTATACTCTCATATCTAAGCCTGGCCATGGCAGCAGAGAACACGGCATATGCTGAATTATGTCTGTGGACCAATACAACCTCAATTAATTTTTTTTTAGTAATGCCCATGTTGAGGGATAGTCCCAAAAAAAAAATTTAATTCGTAAACCGTAATGGGTTTCCATGCGAATGGTCTGGCAAGGTTTGAATTTGAGTTGGCGATGATAAATTGTTGTGCATGTAAATTGCCTTGATCCACAATCAATGCTTGCAGATCTTCCATGAAAAACAGCTACAAAAAAATCAAGGGGATTAATTAAATTTGCTGTTTCCATCTGAATTCTGGGTTGGACAGTGAATGGGGGAAGTACGGGTGCTGCAGAATTTGTGGGCTGCCAATCAGGATTTGCAAGCACATCCGGAAGGATGCTAGGGGCTCTACGGGCCTGTGTGAGAATTCTTGGTGGTTGCAGGACAATACTTGTGCTCGCCACCGCACCAGCTTGTACTGCACTTATGGGACTCGCCACGTCACCAAGTGATACTGCAGTGCTGGTATGTGAAAGACCAGGATGTACTAGGCTGCTGGTGCTCGCCAGTTCACCAAAAGGTAGAGCGGCACTAGTACTGGTACCCTGCTGCATATGAGAGTCAACAAAATTTACCGGCAAGTGCTAACAGAGATCAGGCCTGATTCTGCGAACACTGCAGTTTTTTGTGCAATGTATCAAGTGACAGTGACTTACTGACACTGCACTTGCTCGGGGAGAAAGGGGGGGGTAAGCGTAGGGGCTAAACGCAAGTGCTGGCAGGTTGCTGGCTGGTTCCGGGGCTGATCCCACTAACGTGTTTTTGGGGACACTATACTAATATGAACGCTGGTATAGTGCTGATCTGATCAAAGATATTGATCTGTTCAGACACTATACTAGCAATGGAGGTTTATTGTGTATGAGCGTGTTCCTGGCAATCAAGGGGTTAAATATGATTACATGTGTACTGACGAGCAATCTGACGCTATCTGGAAGGGGCATCCGGGTGGTCAGGGAGCAATTAAGCAGTTTGCGCTACGGCGCTGCGTTACTTTAACTGACAATTGCCCGGTCATGCAGCTCTGCACCCAAATGAAATTTACGTCCTTTTTTTCCCATGAATTGAGCTTTCTTTCGGTGGTATTTGATCGCCTGTATGTCCAATATTTTGGACTTTTTGCTATTAAACATGTCCAGTAAAAAATTTTTTAAAAATTTCGTCATACATTTAGACCAAAATGTATTCTGTGACTTGTCTCTGCTAAAAAAAAATCCCAATACGTGTAAAGTAATTGGTTTACGTGAAAGTTATAGAATTTACAAATGGCGGCATAGATACTGGAATTTTTTTTTTATACTAATAATGGCGATCAGCGAGTTATGGCGGCGATCAGCGACTTATAGCGGGACTGCGGCAGGCATTCTGACACTGGGGGGAACTGACTTGGTGTCAATGACATCCCCAGTGACACCAATACAGTGATCAGTGCCATAAAAATGCACTGACACTGTACTAATGGCACTGGGCAGGAAGGGGTTAACATTTGGGGGCAATCAACGGGTTAACTGTTTGATGGGAGTGTTTTACTGGGGGGGGGGTGTTTCACTGTAAAGCATACTGATCAGGATGGCTGTGCTCAGCCATCCCAAGCAGTGTGCCCAAACAGTGATTGCCGGTAATCACCAGCCAGAACCTGGTGATTGACACCAGGGGCCACGATCGGCAGCGCGGGTAGGGTGGTCACACACGCCCCCTACCCGGAAATGCAGAATCATGTATATGTGATTTTGCACCCAGGGCCCACCCTGCAGCAGTAAATGTACTGTGGGTGGGCCTTAAGGGATTAATCGGGGAATAACTTCCTACTGACCTGATCCCTGAACTGTTAATCCTGACCTCTGTGTTACTTATTTATTTGTTACAGCCCTGATGTCTGTAAATTACTAAGGTGTCCGTTAATGAACCAGCGGTAATAGATCGCTGCTCAGTTCTCCGGAATTCTCGGAGAACACAGTTCTCCTGTGAATGCCTTTTATGAAGCGGTGTAGATCAGTTCTCCGAACGAAGGGAGAATGATCTACAAATGCTGGAAAACGGCTGCTTTTACTATAATCTCGCGAGATTACAGTAAGAGATCAGTTCACTAAGCAGAGGTAATTTATCACTGCTTGGTTTGCGGTTCCTCTGATTCTCCAACTCTGGGCTGGAGAATCTGGAGGCAGAACACAGATCACCAGTGAAAGGCTGACATCGCTCCTCACTGATCTCCTGAGTGTCATAAACTGTGAATTACCAGAGAGTAGCTGCGATCCTCTGAATCACAGCTATTCTCTGTGTCATAAACGGACACCTTAATCCTAATTCTTGTTCTCAGTGCGTTACTTAATCCTGATCCCTGAGCTCACTGTTGCATTTAACCACTTCAGAGGATTTATCCCCCTTCCTGACCTGAGTCTCTGAAGAGCGCAGGACCGAAAGTAGGCGCAGGGCTATGTTCCAAGCCTTGCTCTCAGTTATTCCAGTGGGGGGCGGGACTTCTGCCCTAAAGATGGCCTCTCTCTCTATGCTGATGTCAATCAAATCCAGTAAGGAGGGAGGAGGTGTGGCTTGAGCCACACTATAGGGTTGATTTACTAAAACAGGAAGTGCAAAAACTGTTGCAGCTCTACATAGAAACCAAGCAGCTTCCAGGTTTTTTTTTTTTGTCAAAGTTTAATTGAACAAGCTGAAGTTAGAAGCTGATTGGCTAAAATGCACAGCTGCACCAGATTTTGCACTCTCCAGTTTTAAAAAAAAAAAATCAACCCATGTCTATGTCCATAGACACACAGAGCCTGGCTCAGGAGTGAGTTTGCACATCTACCCCCATAGCAAGCACTTGAAAAACAACAGATTTGCTGGCAGGATCATCAGGTGAAAATAAAGGAAATAAAGCCTAAAAAGAAAACTAATGCAGCCATCACATCTTAGAATTGGTAACCTGCAATATAATAAATTTATGATTTGGGGTTTAACACCAGTTTAACCGCCTCACACCCGCCATATAGTACAATGACGGGCACAAGGCGGTTCTCTCGTTCTGGGAGGAAGTTATATGATGTTCTCCCATTCTCACCACGCATGCCCGGCTCCGGGGGCGCTCGGCGATCAGAGGTGCGCTGTGTCCCTAGGACACAGTGGATCACCGATCCACGGAAAGAGCCAAAGATGTCGGCTCGGTCATGTGATCAGCCGGTAATGTGAAAGAGCCGGTAATCGGCATTCCTCGGAGGGGACATCTACACTGATCATCAGAGGACTGATGATCAGTGTAGCCCCAGCAGTGCCACCTGTCAGTGTCCATCAGTGCCATTTTGTCAGTGCCCATCCATGCCCCCTGCCAGTGCCACATTTCAGTGCCTACCAGTGCACATCAATGCCACATATCAGTGCCCATCTGAGCTGCCTTTCAGTGTTACCCATCAATGCCAGTCAGTGCCGCCTATCAGTGTGCATCAGTGCCACCTATCAGTGCCCATCAGTGATGCCTGTCAATGCCCATCAGTGCCACCTACCAGTGCCTCCTCATCAGTGCCACCTATCAGTGTCCATCATTGCAGCCTATCAGTGCCCATCACTGCAGCCTCATTAGCGCACATCAGTGAAGGAGAAAAATCACTTATTTACAAAATTTTATAACAAAAACTAAGAAAAAAATTTTTTTTTTTCAAAAATTTCAGTGGTTTTTGGTTTGTTTAAGAAAAAATAAAAAACCCAGAGGTGATTAAATACTACCAAAAGAAAGCTCTGTCACAAAAAAATGATAAAAATTTCATATGGGTACAGTGTTGCATGACCGCGCAATTGTCATTCAAAGTGTGACAGCGCTGAAAGCTGGAAATTGGCCTGGGCAGGAAGGGGGTGTAAGAGCCCTGTAGGCAAGTGGCTATAGAGATGCAACAGGTTTATCTTCTAATTTTACTTTTGGTGTTTTTTTTCCTTCCTGTAATATATTTGTTTTTCACTATTTCTTTTGCTTAACTATCCAATCCATTCCATTGTCTCATCTCCAAAGCATAGGGCACTAAATGACTTGTAGGCCCAAGGTAAGAACTGAGGGGGCTAAATAGACTTCTTATTTATTTATTTATGTATTTATTTCAGGTACTTATATAATATAATAGACTTCTTAAGATAACACAGGAAGTATACAAAGGACCCTGGACAGCTCTGATATCCTGACAAAATTGACAGTTTCTTTTGAGTGGCATATTTAACAGGCTAAAAGAAGAAGATGCAGAAAATGTAATAATAGCAATATATGTGTATTTCCTCTCGCTGTTGATACTTATAATAACTGTGATAAGTAATATACTTGTGTGAAGATTTGCAGATGATGTGCAGTCAAGGTTAATTAGCACTATCTGACCCTGGCATTCAGTGAAACCACAAATATCTAAATAAAATGCCAAAATGGGCAAAGAATTTTACACTTGATATCCTGCCATGTTGTAATATTCTATGTTGATTTAGAATGTCTTTCATTATAAAATAAATAAAATGTTTCACACTGTGAGTAGATGTCACTTGAGCTCTACATGGGATATATGGATGAATTAAGTATTTTATCTTCAATAAACAAGTGGCTGACAGCTCAGCTTTCATGGGTGGATTAACAAGGGAAGTGATGGCAATGAAGCAGAAGCCACCTGCTTCCTTCCTCGGGATATTTATGTGCTATGTGTTGTAGGGTGGCTAAACATAAGGCTCAATTCAAGCTTTACTAAAGGATCTTAACTTTCCTACATGTGTCTGTAATTTTGAAATGTGATTGAGCTCAGCAGTAAATAACTGTCAATTTTTGGAAATAAGGAAACATCCTGATGTGAGAGCTCGGGGAATTGAGCCTTTAGGCCCCTTTCACAGGGGGCGGACGCCATCAAGTGGATCCACCTGCTCAGCAGGGGATCTGTCCATTGATCCCTGCTGAGCAGGCAGATGACAGGTCTGTGTCCACTCTGCTTGTGCAGAGTGGACACAGCTCTTCTTAATGGGGCAGTTGCTTGTAAACGGATCATCTGTCTGATTTTGGCACACCGGATCAGATCGTATACAGGCTGGTGAAAACGTACATGTCTGTACTTCTCTGCCACTCCATAGAGAACTATGGGTAGTCCAGTCGGGTCCGCCTGAAAAACAGACAGGCAGATCTGATCTGTCCGATCATGTGAAAGGGGTCTAAGGCTCGGTTCAAACTCCTACGACTTAGGATCTGACTTGTGTGACCGAAAGTTTGAGGATATTTGGAATGCTATGTATCTCTATGGGAGCTGTTCCAGTTGACACTACTGAATTTGCTGTGACTTCAGAAAATGTTCCTACACTACTTTGATGTGACTTTGATACAGCTTCAATGCCAGAGAGTGTAAAAGTATCCCAGAAAATAATCTCTCTTGGACAAAATAGCCCTGCCACGTCAAATGATAAAATACTGGATACCAGCATTACTTTTTCAGGTCTGTTGGAATGTTATGCAACTGATTAAACCAAGACAGAAGCTCTGATTATGCTCTAGGTCACTTAAAGCTCATGAAGCGAGACATATTACATAGATTTAGGCTGGCCATACATTATACAAATTTCTTGAGAATTTTGCTTTAGATTTACCAAAAACCATATAATATGAGGTCAAACCTACAGTTACAAGAAAAAGTATGTGAACCCCTTGGGATTACGTGGAGTTTTGCATGAATTGGGCATAACGTGCTCTGAATGTCATCTAAGTCACAACAACAGAAGAACACAGTCTGCTGAACATAATACTACACAAACATTAGATGTTGCCATGGTTTAATTGCACATAACATGTAAACATTCACAGTGCAGGGAGGAAAAAGTATGTGAACCTTTGGACAATAACTGGTTGACCCTCCTTTGGCAGCAATAACCTCAACCAAACTTTTCCTGTAGTTGCAGATCAGACCTGCACAACGATCTGGAGTAATTTTGGACCACTCCTCTTCACAAAACTGTTTCAGTGTAGCAATATTCTTGGGATGTCTGGTGTGAATCGCTCTCTTAAGGTCATGCCACAGCATTTCAATCGGGTTGAGGTCAGGACTGGGCCACTCCAGAAGGCGTATTCTGTGCTGTTGCAGCCATTGTTTTGTTGAATTACTTGTATGCTTTGGGTCATTGTCCTGTTGCATCACCCATCCTCTGCGGAGCTTCAGTTGGCGGACAGATGGTTGTACGTTTTCCTGCAAAATGTCTTGATAAACTCTGGAATTCATTTTCCCATCGATGACAACAATCCATCCAGGCCCTGAGGCAGCAAAGCAGCCCCAAACCATGATGCTCCCTCCGCCATGTTTCACAGTGGGGATGAGGTTTTGATGTTGGTGTGCTGGGCCGTTTTTTCTCCACACATAGTGTTGTGTGTTCTTCCCAAACAACTCAATCTTGGTTTCATCTGTCCACAGTATATTTTGCCAGTAGTGCTGTGGAACATCCAGGTGCTCTTTTGCAAACTTCAAACATGCTGCAATATTCTTTTTGGACAGCAATGGCTTCCTCCGTGGTGTCCTCCCATGTACTCCATTCTTGTTTAATGTTTTCCTTATTGTAGATGTGTCAACAAAAATGTTAGCATGTGCCAGAGATTTCTGTAGGTCTTTAGCTGACACTCTGGGATTCTTCTTTACCTCGTGCAGCATTCTGCGCTGTGCTCTTGCAGTCATTTTTACAGGACAACCACGCCTAGGGAGAGTAGCAACAGTGCTAAACTTTCTCCATTTGTAGACAGTCTGTCTTACCGTGGACACATGAACATCAAGGCTTTTGGAGATACTTTTGTAACCCTTTCCAGCTTCATGCAAGTCAACAATTCTTGATCGTAGGTCTTCTGAGAGCTCTTTTCTGCGAGGCATGGTTCACATCAGACAGTGCTTCTTGAAACCAGTAAACCCAAAACAGGTGTGTGTTTTTTAAGGGCAGGACAGCTGTCAGCAACACATCCAATATCATCACACTGATTGGAGTCAAGGTTGGCTCACTCCTGGCTATAATTAGCTCTGGGAGAAGTCATTAAGCTAGGGCCTCACATACTTTATCCTCCCTGCACTGTGAATGTTTACATGTTATGTGCAATTAAAACATGGCAACATCTAATGTTTGTGTAGTATTATGTTCAACAGACTGTGTTCTTCTATTGTTGTGACTTAGATGACATTCAGAGCACATTTTATGCCCAATTCATGCAAAACTCCACGTAATCCCAAGGGGTTCACATATTTTTCTTGCAACTGTAACAACACTTTCAATTGTATCCAATTAGGCAGGCTTTTGCACTACATAGTTGACGGTAAATCTAAAGGAAATTGGACAGAAAATTGTATAGTGTATGGCCAGCCTAAGTTTGTAGTAGCAATCATGCTTTAGGTAGAATATGTGTGCAATTCTAGTCCTGGGTAGCTGCGACTCTTAAGATCTTTCTCTATCAGCTGTTCCAATTGACACTACTACTGAATTTGCTGTGACTTCATAAAATGTCCCTACACTACTTTGATGTGACTTTGATACAGCTTCAGTGGCAGAGAGTGTAAAGTCAATATTCAGTGCGACTTTGGAGTTGGCTAGTGTGAACCGAGTCATAGTGTAATATTGTGTGTAAATATTTATTATTAATATTATACAGGATTTATATAGCGCCAACACTTGAGTTAACACATTTAGAAGGCTAACACTTTAGCAGGCTGTAAACATTTGGCTAACGGGAAAGTTGTAGAATTTTTATACTGTGGCATATTTTACAAAATACCTATGCACTCAAAAGTACTCCCTAGTGGTAGTGCTATGTTAAATATACAGTAGTTAGTAAATTTAAATAGAAGGAGTGGACAGAATGACAGAAGAGAAGAGAAAAATGAGAAGAAAGGGTGGATGGAAGAAGGGAGTAACTGAAGGGAAAGAAATCAGAGAACAGCATGAAAAGATGTTATCAATGGCTGTCAGAATACCTGGATGGCTGCGAGGATGTCAGGCTGGAGGGTTGCGTCAGGGAGTGAATTTCAAATGGTTCATTAGGAATCAGTTGAAATATGTATAGTGTGTAGTCCGCTTAAGGGAAATAAGGGAAGTTGTCATGGGAAAACAGGGATGGAAGGAACATATAAAAGGGAGAAAAGGACATAAGATAGTAAGGGATGAAGTGGAAGGAGAAAAGGAGGGATGGAAAAAGAAGGCAGAAAAGTTAAGGAAAAATCCAGTTCACCACAAATTGGTCTGCTCTCTTAAAGTGTTATATGAAGTAAAGCATGCTTGTATACTGTGGAACCTAAGGAGTTAATCCTCCGCATTGTATTAAAAGGCTGTTTGATCCTGTCTTCTCTGATTATACCCTTCTTCCAGTATCCCCCTTATCTCCTGATAAGACATAGTATGTGGAGACGCTCTGCACATGCTCAATTTGGTGTGCTAGAGAGTTTTCTCTTTCTTGGGAGAGTGCATGTGATCAGCATAGGGCCAATTAGCACTGTCGAGACAGAGGTCAAGGGTTCTGCATCCTCTTAGAGCAAAATGAAAACACCTCCTACAAGTTTTAACCAGTGCTCGGCTGGACACTGATAAAAGTCACAAGACTGCTCTAACTGCTGATGAGAAAAGGTATTTAGCAGTTTATATTTACTAAACTAATTGCATTTCCGTGTACTGTGTAAGGTCAGATAGAGTGAATGCAGGGTCCTGGGTTTAGTAACACTTTAATACGGTGGTATGGTTGGGGGGATTGAAGGGCTCATCACTGGGCATTTTTACTTAGGCTAAATTAGCACCTGTGTACTTTAGTGTGGTGGAACAACTCACTACATCTTTGGTGCAGTTTCCATAAAGACACACATTCCATACGATTGAATATAACCACAGATAAAACAGATGTAAAACAAAATTAAAGTGCACTTAACTACAAGTCCAACATGTAAAAAACTAACAGAGGTCACTTTAGAAAGGAAGGAAAGAGGGAGAAAAGAAGGGATAGGAGAAAGAAAAGAGATCATACAGTATAATGTCTTTGAACTACCCACAAAAGTCACTGGCCAAGACATTTCAGTAGTTGAAAACCTTGTCCAGTAAATTTGTTTTGTAAGAAGGATATGTTAGTGGAGATGCAATGTCCACAGCGCTACGTGGTAAATGAAGTCTTGGCCCACTGTCAGCTGACGTCACTTGGTGCATCCACCTAGGTAAGCATGTTTCCCATAATTCTCTTTTAATTGCCTGTTTTGCCAGAATCAGATATTGTTCCTACTTTTAAAATAAGGAACTTCTATGTCTATATCCTTTGGATAAGATACAATTCTTTTTTGCAGTCAACATAGAGTTCCTTAAAGTGTTAGTAAACCCAAAACAATAAAATCAGTCTGTATATGCAGTAAAGCATGCTTGTTATACTCACTGTGGAACCTAAGGGGTTAATCCTCTGCATTGTGTAAAAAGGCTGATCCTATCATTTCTGATCCTTCCCTTCTTCCACAGTCCCCAATCCATCTGCTGAGCCACCCTTAGTTTGGTGTGTATTGCTAGAGAGTTTTTTTTGGGGGGGGAGGGAGGGTGCATGCAATCATCACAGGGCCAATTAGCACTGTCCAGACAGAGGGTCAGGGGTTGTGTGGCCTCATAGGACAGTCAGAGGAGAATGAAAACTCCTTCTACAAAATGAACCAGTGCTCTGCTGGACACTGATAGAAGTCACAAGACTGATCTAACTGCTGATAAGAAAAGGTATTTAGCAGTTTATATTTACTGAATTAAATGCATTTCCATGTTCTGTGTACTGTGGGAGACCAGATATAGTGAATGCAGGGTCCTGGGTTTAGTAACACATAGTTGAGGCCCAAACCACTTCACTGACCTGCCTCAGCCCACATCTTTTCTTTTCAGTCTGTCTTGTGTAGTGTATAAGGTGGGAATTCTCAAATATCTGACTGCAATACACAATGTAATAACAGCATATACAGAACCTTAGATTGTACCTCCCTTGGGACTGATGTGAATGTACAATATATATGTAAAGCGTTGCGTAAATTGACAGCGCTATAGAAGTGCCTAAAATAAATGAAAAAATAAATAAACATTTGATGCTGTGAAATGCACCTAAACTACTAACTCCAGCTAGGTTCTTTTGCTTCTCTAGTTCATATTTAGAAATACAATGTGAACCTCATCCAAAAATAAAAATGCATCTCAGTTTAGAGATTTAATTTCTGTTAACAGTACATGTTTCTTTTTGAGACTTTTCCCTGTATGAAAGAAGGGTTGCCTTATTACTACCTAGAGAAGTCTTTTAAGTTTCTTAGCCCTTAGCCACTTTATCTCCGGTAGGTTAAAACCTCTTCATGACCAAGACGTTTTTTGCTACTCAGCACTGTGCTATTTTAGCTGGCAATTGCTCAGTCATGCAACCCTGTACCAAAGTGAAATTTAGATCATTTTTTTCACACAAATGGATCTTTCCTTTGTTCATATTTGATCACCACTGCGGTTTTATTATATATATAAAAAAAAACCACAGCAAATCCTGGAAAAAAATGTTATTTTCTACTTTCTGTTATAAAACATCTCCAATAAAAAAAAATAAAATAAAAAGTAAAATGTCTTCATAAATTTAGAACAAATGGATTCTGCTACATGTCTTTGGTAAAAAAAAATCATAATAAGTTAATATTAATTGGTTTGTGTGAAAGTAGCATCTGCAAACTATGGCATACAGTATATACTGAAATTTATACAGCTATGACACTATACTGGTAATGAGGATGATCAACGATAGTGGGACTGTGATAGTGTGGCAAGCAATCTTGTGCCAACAGACCCTCACTGGGAGGTACACTAACTGACTAACCGACACTGACATCAATAGTGATACTAATACAGTGATCAGTGATTAAAATCTATGGCGAATATACTTTAAACATCGAGACCTGGGGCACAGGCTCAAGCACCTTGATGTCCTCCTTCTCTCCCTGTCTTTTTTATTTTCATTTTCTATGCTCTTCTGTAGGGATGATTTGTGCTTTGTTCCTATGCACTTTTTTTTTTAAATAGTACATTTCTATACATTGATATCTCATGCACCAATGCCTGATTCCTCAGGGCGTATGGCTTTTCTGTTGTTACTTATGCTCGTCTTCCTTTGAGGTAACATAGTCAGTGGACTAATTAATAAATAATTTGCGCTAGTAAATATATATAAATATATGTAAAGAAATCATCAAATCATAAGTCCAGAAAAATATATATATACCAATACCACAGAAAAATATAAAAAACTTTTTAGGTGCAAAAAAACTTTTGTGCAAAAGGAGTGTCTCAATATAAAAAAAGTGTCTCAATATAAAAAAATTTCACCAAAAAACCTTGATAATATAATGGCAGATCATCCATAAAAATATCTTCAGAAACGGAAGCTCTCCAACACACCGATCCTCATCGATCGAAATAACAGGACGAAAAACTTTGTAGTTAATCGAAAATCCACTTCTCCAATAGAAAAAGGACCACCTTCAAACGTATCCATGGGGGGAAATGCCAAGCACTCGAGAGAAACAGAAAGACTTCATGGTGCAATATTATAAAAACCAATTCCTTTATTAGATACTCATTGCACTTACTCAAGAGGTGTCCCAGCCGACACCAGCATCAACAGCATCAACAGCAATCACATAAACGAGCCTGACTACTCAGCACATGTGCAATAGCTGGCAGTCAAAAACGTAATGACATCACATCAATCAAGCTCCGCCCTACGCGTTTCGTCATTGACGTCCTCACGGAGCGTCCATCCGCGGGACACCTCTTGAGTAAGTGCAATGAGTATCTAATAAAGGAATTGGTTTTTATAATATTGCACCATGAAGTCTTTCTGTTTCTCTCAAGTGCTTGGCATTTCCCCCCATGGATACGTTTGAAGGTGGTCCTTTTTCTATTGGAGAAGTGGATTTTCGATTAACTACAAAGTTTTTCGTCCTGTTATTTCGATCGATGAGGATCGGTGTGTTGGAGAGCTTCCGTTTCTGAAGATATTTTTATGGATGATCTGCCATTATATTATCAAGGTTTTTTGGTGAAATTTTTTTATATTGAGACACTTTTTTTATATTGAGACACTCCTTTTGCACAAAAGTTTTTTTGCACCTAAAAAGTTTTTTATATTTTTCTGTGGTATTGGTATATATATATTTTTCTGGACTTATGATTTGATGATTTCTTTACATATATTTATATATATTTACTAGCGCAAATTATTTATTAATTGGTACACTTTATATATGGTGGTTTTTTTGCAGCTGGTACACTATTAGTAAGTTATACAATTTTGACCATAGGCGCTATTATTAATTTTTCTTATAGTCAGTGGACTACTCTGATGCACCATAAGCTTTGTCTTTGTTATGGTTTTTGTATATGATGTGTTACCTCCTCAACTTGTAAGCTATTGATTGCATGTATCTGACTGTAAACATGACAGAGGTTACATTGTATACATTGTATAATAAAGATTTATTGAATGGAAAATCTAGGGCCAATCAAAGGGTTAACTGTTTGCCCAACAAGTGTAATATGACCTGCTTTTACTAACAGATCTGGTTGTTTTCATTCTCTGCAGGGAGAAGCAGCAGCTAGATTGCTGCTCTGTGTACAGAGTCCTGTGTATTTGTAAACACAGGACTCTGTGTTGTGATTGGACACAGCTGATCAGCAGGTCTCAGCCATAAATCATTGGCCTGGACCTGCTGACAAAATCCCGCTGCATCCAACCACAGCAGGAGGCGTCTGCATGCGTGCCCCAAACTTGCTTATTTACGTTACTGAATCTGCAGTTGCCGCTCAGTCACAGTAAATCTAAAAAAAGCTTCCAAGAGCAAGTGAGGCTACATATATCAGTTACCTCTATCTCTGTACAAGTATAATATCCTTTTCTTCAATACTCATGAGCATAAACAGAAGTTTTTTTCAAGCACTGTCTTTTGTTTGTTAGAGCTTAATGACCATTTGTAAAAACACTAAACCATCAATGGCTATGGAAATCTGGGCACAGACAGTGGTTAAGTGGCTAGCACCTCTGCCTAGCAATTCTAGGACCATCTGTTCAATTCCCAACCAAGGCACTACCTGCCGGAGTTTGCATGTTCTGCCTGTGTAGGATTCCTCCGGGTACTCCAGTTTCCTCCACACTCCAAGCACATGCTGGTAGCTTAATTGGCTCCTGTCTAACTTGGCCGTAGCATGTCTATGTATGAGTGTGAGTTAGGGACCTTAGATTGTAATAGGGGATCATGGGGCCCCTGTGTCCTTGCCCAAACTCAAAAAAGCCTATGAAAAAGGTACCAGGGGCATCTCATGGGGCCCCCTACTGACCCTGGGCCCTCAGGCGGTGCCCGAGTTTCCATATGGTCAGTCCGCCCCTGTTCTTTGAATGCTTCATATGGTATACATGTACTATGCAGGCACCTGTAGATACCAACTTTCATTGGTTGCTGCTTAAGACCCTTAAGTGACCACAGGGTCACTTAAGGGTCTTTGTAAATGTGACCAACTCAGACTGCCTAATACTCACAATATTCACAATGCTAAAATCAAAGCCTGTATGCAGGGCTGCTGTTAGAAACCATGGGCCCCATACAGCCAACCTGACAGGGGTCCACCCCACCTCCCAAAAAAACCGTGCTCTAATATGCTTTGGTTATGAATGAACACAGTAAATGATTGGTACTGATCACTCATTGTGTTCATTCAGGAAAGGAAGGGGCTGGTAAATGTGACATATTTACCGGACCCTTCTCCCACTCTCCACCCTGAAGGATCCTATTGTGTGCTTGCAGCTGGTGGTGGTAAGGAGAGGAGGGAAGCCAGTAGCACGGTGGGGATGGGGGCACACAGGGGGGCTTGGGCAGCAGGGGAAAGTGTATGCTGCACAGGGAGATGGGTGCGGTGTCAGGGCAATTACTGGAACCAATCCCCTGTATGGCTCTCTCTGCAGCAGCGGAAAGCCAGTGGAAAGGAAAAGGAAAGGAAAAGAAGCCAGTTTTAAGCTGCTGCAGTCAGAGCCATACAGGGGATTGGTTCCAGTAATTGCTCCCATGCTGTGCTGATCACCCTCCCTGCCTACATCCAATTCACCTAGTTGCCTGGGCTCCCCAGCTCGCCTGGGTCCCGTACAGGAGAACTGGTGTTACCCCCTTATCCACGGTCCTGACTGTATAGATGACCTAAGTATAAAAATACAAACCATGCATTAAAGTGTTACCAAACCCAGGACTCTGCATTCACTATATCCAGTCTCCACAGTACACAGAACATGGAAATGAAATTATTTTAGTAAATATAAACTGCTAAATACCTTTTCTCATCAGCAGTCTATAGCTGTCTTGTGATTTCTATCAGTGGCAGAACACTGGTTAATCTTGTAGGAGGAGTTTTCATTCTCCTCTAACTGTCCTATGAGGCTGCAGGACCCCTGACCCTCTGTCACAGTGCTAATTGGCCCTGTGCTGATCACATACACCCTAGCACCCTCTCTAGCAATACACACCAAACAGAGCATGTGCAGACTTGCCACTGCTGTTCTGTACTATGGTAGATGGATTGGGGACAGTAAAAGAAGGGGAGGATCAGAGAAGACAGGGTCAAAACATCCTTTTTATACAATGCAGAAGACTAACCCCTTAGGGTCCACAGTGAATATAACAAGCATGCTTTACTGCATATACAGACTGATTTTACTGTTGTGGGTTTATTAACACTTTAAGATATACCATTTACCAATCTTAGTAGGACCGCTAGTTTTATGCAAAACTAATTACAATCTTACAGCTTTGGTATAAGATTCCCACTCTGATCTTTGTTGTTTTGTTGATCACTAACATATTTAACATGATGTATTATTTGAACAACAGCAGCACCTATATGTACTGTATGTGCACTGTAAACTCACCATTATTCTTTGCACTAAACCTGGTTGGACGATCACAGTTATGATAATGAAGCCAAATGCTTCAACCCATAATTCCAGCAAAGAAATACATTAACACATGGTAGCTGCTCCACCTAGTGGTTTGTGTTTGTAATACGCTCAATGAACCTGAGAACTGCACGCTAGTGTTTTGTCACAATTTATAGGGTAACCCCATTTTAGTAGGAAAGAGTTTGCAAATAAAAAAAAAAACACACACATATATATATATATATATATATATATATATATATATATACATATATATAGCATATACAATTGCTACACAAGTCATATTGTAATTGAATGTTATTAAAAATTTGCTTTCCTTTTCAATCTGCGTTGCTGTAATTTTCTGTAAAATGCAATGTAATATGGCAACCTGGAGGCATTCCATACGCAGATGGTATAGGAATAGGAAACGTCCCCCAGAAATGTAATTTCCTGCTTGTGAAATTGGCTCATTGTTTTTCACTGAAGCATTAAGATGCCAGTCAGATTTTGAGCATCCCCTGCAACAAAAAAGTATTTTTTGATGAGATACTTCTAAAGGGAAATCACATCTAAAGGATGCAGATCTTGCCAGGTGTGGCAGCTGATTATTAATTATAAAATCACTCCCATTCACATTCATTTTGCACATGGACACAGAAAAACAGCTATTTCTTCAGAAAAACAAAAGGTAGGAATCTGCCACAAAGTTTGTTAAAATCCTTGAAATGTACATTGATCACCCAGAGGGGAATGTTTGTTCCCTAACAAAAGCGGAGTTACTCTTTAACCCCTAGATGCCATGCACACGCAAATATTTGGCCTCTCTGCATCTGGGTCTTGACGCCGAGCGGCCGTATATTTGCGTACCATTTGAAAATACATATGTGCTGAGAGCGCGCTCCCAGCACATATGTCCGTGACTCACGGAAAGGTCCCGATCTCCCCTTGCGATTGGGACCTTTTCCAATCATGTGACCGCCGTCACATGACCCTTCTGAAACTGGCCCAAAGGAGTTAAGCAGCATTTATGACAAACAAATTTACAAGCACTAGGAAGACAAAACTAAATTGTGCTTAAATTTCATGTATTATTATTATTATATAAATCTATAAATCCTGTATAATAATAATACTAATAATAATAATAATAAAAAATGGCATGTATTATTATTATTCTTATATAAATCCTGTATAATAATAAAATTGCATGTATTAACTTAATTAACATGTCTCTGTATATTGGGTTATGATATTTGATATGTTCTGTAATATCTCTGCCACTCTGTTCTCTCCTCCAATCAGCATGTTCCTCGTTAGCACATGAACAATGCAGCACAAATGATTGGTTGCTTCTCCTTCCTTTGAACTCTGTGGTACAGGGCATGGCAAAAGACTGATACCAAGTGATATTTACGTACTTACATTTTTTTAAATACATTTAATAAGGTATTAATAAATACAGAGCTGCATTATTTTGTTTTTCTTTTATATTTGCCTGGAGTTTAGCTTTAAAGAACATACAGTGTAATACGACTAGACCTCTTACTGACTGTCATTTTGTCCAACCTTCCTGCTTTCCTCAATTCTCTTTTGGACTCATCACGCTCTGTAGTCAAATACAGACAAAGAAGAGCAGAAGCAGATTACATATCTTCTAGGAAAAGAAGAACGGTTTGGCCAAACACCAGAGGTTTGATAGAAAAATGAAAAATATTTATTGATCCATAAAAAGACCCAAGATGTACAGCACTAGGACAATGCTAGCTGTTAACGCGTTTCACACGGTCACGTGCTCAGTCATAATGTTATGGCTATATTTGGTTCTAACTAAGCACGTGACCGTGTGAAACGCGTTAACAGCTAGCATTGTCCTAGTGCTGTATGTCTTGTGTCTTTTTATGGATCAATAAATAATTAAAATTTGTCTATCAAACCTCCGGTGTGTGGCCAAACCCTTCTTTTCCATGTTGGTGTGGTGGCGAGCCAGGGTCTGCACCTGTGTGGGGTTTGACATTGATTGTTTCATGTGAGCGGTATTCCTTTTCTACATCTCTTTTACCACTAAGGCTGGGTTCGCATCTATCTGTGTCTGCCTTTTTCTGTTTATTAGTGAATTTTTTGATGTGCATTATAATGGATTTTACACGTTTTCATTATTATTTTGAACATCACAACACATAAAAATGCACCAATAATTGGACATGTGCAATTTGTACCAATGTGCCGCACTGCAGTACACAAATGTGAGCAGGCTCATTGGATTTAGTATTTGTATAAAACATGCATTTTTTTGTGTACCAAAATGCATGTAAAATGCTAAAGATGTGAACCAGGTCTAAAAGCTACCTGCACACCATACACAGACTGCCTGTTCTATGAACAGGATCATTGCCACCTTTAATTCCCAGGACTGGTGGCACATTGTAGAAGGCTACCTGTATGTAGTATAGAATGACAAAGACGTTACAAAAAAGCACCATGAGGCCTTACATTGTAATGTTCCCCCAAAATGAGATATTATGCATAAACCCCTGTGCTTAGTGAAAATATGGGTTTAAACTAATACATTGGAAATGAAGTGACCAAAATAAATGAAATAAAATAAATTAGAACAATCCACAATGTGCCTGATTACAAACATTAACAAACAGATTTAAAATGTAGATACACTAACTCCACCAATATATGATATATGTTTAATATTGGTGGAGTTAGAAAATCTACATTTTTAATCCAAAAATACTCTGCCCTTTCGTATATGCTCTTTCACAGCAAAAGTTGTCAACCCATTAAAGTTTCCATTCTACCCCTCCTGACCATTGTCTGTTCCCTTCTGTGCCACGGGATTGGGTGCCAGTCATATTTAACAGGGCTGCTTGCATCCAGAACAGAAATATGACCACCACAATCCCCCCGAGGACTCATAGTCACATTGCACAAGCATGCCTGTACCCAGAGCAGAATGACAACCACCTTTTACCCCTGAGGACTGAGAGCCACACTACACATGACTCCACGTCCACAAAATTATAACAACTACCTTCACCTCTAAGGATTGATAGCCACATCACATAGTACTTCCTGTGTCTGGAAAAGAATGACCACCATCTTCATCTATGACAACTGACAGCCACATTGTACACGATTGTCTGTACTTTAAACAGTATGACTCCACCTTTGCTCGTGAGGACTGACAGCCACATTGCACAGGATTGCCTCTACTAGGAGCAGAATGACTGCTGACATCACCGCAGAGGAATGGAAACCACATTGCACAGGGCAGCCTGTACTGGAAACAGAACGACTGCCACTTTCATCCCTGAGGATTGACAGCTACATTACAGAGGGCTAATTCTACCAAAACAGAATGACTGCCACCATCACCCCTGAGGACTAACTGTACTTACAACAGAATGACTGCTACCTTCACCCCTGATGATTAACAGTCACATCATGAAGGGTTATCAGTACTGGAACCAAAATGGGTGCCATCTTCACCCCTGAGAAGTAACTGTACTAAGTACAGAATGAGTGCCACCTTCACCCTTGAGGATTGACAGCCACATCACAAAGGGATGTCTGTACCCATAACAGAATGAGTGCCACTTTCACCCTCAAGGGCTAACTGTCCTCAGAACAGAATGAAAGTCAGAGATCTGACAACCACATTGCACAGGACTGTCTGATTACTCCTGAGGATTGGTGGCTATATTACAAAGGTCTAACTATATCCAATACCAGGGGCGGACTGACCATTTGGAAACTCAGGCCCTGCCCAAGGGCCCGGGGTCAATGGGGGCCCCATGGGATGCCCCTGGTACCTTTTTCATAGGCTTTTTTGAGTTTGGGCAAGGACACAGGGGCCCTATGATCCCCTATTGACTGGGGGCCCCATGAGTTGTCAGTCTGCCCCTGTCCAATACAGAATGACTGCCACCTTTACACCTGAGAAATAACTTTACTAAGTACAGAATGAGTGCCACATTAAACCCTGAGGACTAACTTTACTCAGAACAGAATGACTGCCACCTTCACCCTTGAGGATTCAGAACCAAATTGCACAGGAATGTCTGTGCTCAAACCAGAATGACTGGCATTTTCACCCTTGAGGACTAACTGTACTGAGAACAGGATGACTGCTGCTTTCAACCTTTATTCTATTTCAAGAGGTTTTGTTACTATTTGGTTAAAGGGGTGCTTATGGGTTCTGCATCCCATGGATGACCACATTACATAGTACTCATGGTACCTGAAATAGAATGACTGCCACCTTCATCCCTGAGGACTGACAGTTACATTACACAAGATTTACCGTATCAGAAACAGAAAGATTGTCACCTTTGTCCCAGAGGATTGACAGTCACATTATACAGGACCTACTATACCTGAAACAGAATAACTGCCACCTGCATCCCTGAGGACTAACTGTACTTAGAACAGAATGTGTGCCACTTTCACCCTTGAGGATCTACAGCTTTTTTTACAAAAGACTGACTGTACCTGAAGCAGAATGACGGCCACCTTTGTCCCTGAGTACTAACTGTACTTAGAATAGAATGATTGCCACCTTCACCCTTGAGGACTAATTGTACTCAGAATAGAGTTAGTGCCACCTTCACCCCTGAGGACTAACCATACTCAAAACAGAATGATGGCCACCTTTTCCCCTGAGGACTAACTGTACTCAGATCAGAATGTGTGCCATCTTTGCCCCTGAGGACAAATTGTACTGAATTGAACCTGAAACAGAATGACTACCACTTTCACCCCTAAGGGCCAACAACCGTATTACACAGGACTAATTTTACCTGAAAGTGAAAGATTACCAGCATCACCCCTGAGGAATGACAGTCACATCGCAATGGACTAGCTGTTTCCAAAATTGAATGACCCCCCTCCTCCTTCACTCCTGAGGAATGACTGCCACATTGCACAGACTTGCCTGTACTCAGAATAGAGTGACAGCCACATTGCACAGGACTGCCTGCATCCTGAATAAAGACAACCTTTACCCCTGAGACTAACAGACACATTACACATATCTACAGCCAAATCGAAATAACCACCACCTTCACCCCTGAGGAATGACATCCACAGTGCACACTGCTACTTGACAGTATTCATATACATAAACTTTATTTATTACAGGTACCTATATAGCGCTGTCAATTTATGCAGTGCTTTACATATATATTGTACATTCACACCAGTCCCTAACCCTCAAGGGGCGTACAGTCCCTAACTCACATTCATACATACAGTGAAGGAAAGAAGTATTTGATCCCCTGCTGATTTTGAATGTTTTCCCACTCACAAAGAAATTATCAGTCTAAAAATGGAATGTTAGGTGTATTGTAACACTGAGAGACAGAATAGCAACAAAAAATTCAAAAGAAATGCATGTCTAACAAATTATGCACTGATTTGCATGTTCATGAGGGAAATATGTATTTGATCCCCTATTATTCAGCAGGAGTTTTGGCTACCAGGTGTCTTTCATACAGGTAACAAGCTCAGATTAGAAGCAGTCTCTTAAAGGGAGTGCTGCTAATCTCATTTTGTTACCTGTATAAAAGACACCTGTCCACAGGAGCAATCAAGTCCCTCCTGAGATGTGTGCAAACCTGGTGGCCAACTACAGGAAACGTCTGACCTTTGTGATTGCCAACAAGGGATTTGCCACCAAGTACTAAGTCATGTTTTGTGAAGGGGATCAAACACTTATTTCCCTCATGAACATGCAAATCAGTGCATAATTTGTTAGACATGCATTTCTTTAGAATTTTTTGTTGATATTCTGTCTCTCAGTGTTACAATACACCTACCATTCGATTTTTAGACTGATCATTTCTTTGTGAGTGGGCAAACATTCAAAATCAGCAGGGGATCAAATACTTATTTCCTTCACTGTACACATACTAAGGCCAATTTAGACAGGATCCAATTAACCTACCGGAATGTCTTTGGAGTGTGGGAGGAAACTGGAGTACCTGGAGGAAACCCACGCAGGCACAGGGAGAACATGGCAACACCCCTTTTGAGAACGTACGTTTTATACGAAATGCGTTAAGAAGGAGCCCTGCACGCCGTGACGTCACGCCGCCGGATCACGGAGGTCCGGCGGCCATCTTTAGTAATCAGCTGCATCTAACCCCCAGGATCACAGGTGACCATCCCAGGGCCCAGAGGAGAGAGATCCGTTACCAGACCCCACTGCAACTTACCTTTAAATGGGACCTCTGATTGACATCCAACCGCCTAGATCCATAGAGGAGGTTTTCCATACCAGGCTGCATCCTGTTCCATTACAGAGGGGACCTCTGGCTGTTATATAAAAAAAATGTGCATGTAAATTGCGCTTCTGGTGAGCGTGCAATTTTACTATTCACCGCACGTCACTGGATTATATGTTTCTATTGGGATAATTAGAGTCACCTATCTGGAATATTTGTCTACACCTACATTTATATTATATAAATTTATATTTACATTTATATATATATATATTATATTTATATTAATTATAATATATTATATTTACCAACTATTTATCATTTTAATATTGTGTGCAGTCCCTTGTGGGATATTTAGTATCTTTATATTTATCCAAATTCTAGTCAGACATTTTTCTATATGCAGATTTACATACCTTTACTGGTGATTTGATTATAGCTATATGTGTTTTATTTAATTTACATTGCTGTCACCCATTGTAGCACTGCACTATGTAATATTCTATGTGTTTTTATTGCTTATCTTACATGTTTTGGCAGTTTTATTGGTGTAAGTACTGCATTTTAACCTTGTACAGGTTATGTGTTTATATTGGTATTTTATGTATTTATGCCATTTATCATTTTTAGAACTGCACTACATTATTACTACAGGGAGAACATGCAAACTCCAGGCAGGTGGTGCTGTGGTTGGGATTTGAACCAACGACCCTAGTACTGCCAGGTGGAAGTGCTAACCATTTAGCCACTGTGCTGCCCTTTTTTTAAAAAAAAACTTTAGTATATCACTACAATCGCTCCATTTTTATCACCATTGCACCTTTTTTTTAGTTGTTATTCAAACTTTAGAATGTGATTATGGTAACATTTTGTATAATTATAATTTTGGTACTATTATGTATAAAGAAGAAGAAAGGGTGTTATGACAATGAAAGCTGTTTGTGAATGTGAAGAATGTGTGTAATGTGGCAGTCTAGTCTTCTCCAGTTCTAATGATGAGGAATGTAGTGTGTGAAGGGCTGTATGAAGGAGTGGGAGGACATAAGCAGTCAGCAGCCTCTGCACACACACACTGACAGACAATCACATAGACAGCAGCAGCTGGCTGTGCAGACTTGTCATGTAATGCTGCTACAGGAAGTGATATACATTGGTCTTCCTGCACAGGGCCCTCCTCCAGGAAGAGATGAGATTGTGCCACTGTCAGCCTGGGAGAATGGATTAGACTGTGCTTCTAACGTCTTATCTGCTGCATACAAGCCTAGGGCTGACAGGCTGCTGCTATTCCTCCTCTCCCTCCATAGTCCCACCATGAAATAGTCTGCATTCTCCTCTGCCTGGGGCTGCCTGCTACTTGTCTGAGAAAACTTCTTCCAAAGTCTGCAGTGTAGTGTACTGGGACTGCCATACTCCTGGACTGTCTCTCAACCATGACAAGGTAATTACTTTGTATTTACACACAGTCACAAGGGTTGTTATTACTATACTGTGGTATGCTCGTATTCTCTCTATACAAGTCTATGTATCAGATGTATTCATGTTGTAGCTGTCCTATTCCTTCACACTATAGTGGCCATACACGTAACAATGCAGTGGAATGATCGGATCAAGGCGTTTCCGAAAAGATTTAATCAAAATTCTTCTGATCGGTCTGGACAGAAAGTCCAGAAGGTAGGAAAGTAGATTTGATATGATTGTTAAAGGATAAGTTCACCTTTTAGACAAAAATAATAAATGCACATTGTTTTGCAGGTAAAATAATAAATGCACATTTTTTTTAACTGCACAAAAATGTGCATTTATTATTTTACCTGCAAAACAATGTGCATTTATTATTTTTGTCTACAGGAGCCTGGACATTGCACCAGCACGCAGTAGATCACTGGTGCCATGCATGTCTCCTGCAGACCTGTCAGAATATCTGCTTGCCGTACGGGATGTATGAGCAAGCAGATATTCTGACAGGAAGCTTCAATGATCTACCACGGCGCTCCACAGCCAAAGTACAAGTCCACAGCCGCTAAGGCTGCTGGGACTTGCAGTTCATTCATTCATGGAAGTCTGTGGATGAATGATGCGGCCATGTGGGTGATGCCCCGCACGTCTGTGCTGTTTTCACATTTGACAGTACGGGGAGAAGTCTCCTCATACTATCTGTCAGAGGGAGAGGCTGCTGCAGCTATAGGAACATGCTAAGGCTGCCGGAACTTGCAGTTCATTCATTCACGGAAGTCTGTGGATGAATGATGTGGCCATGTGGGTGGTGCCCCGCACATCTGCGCTGTTTTCAAATTTGACAGATAGTATGGGGAGAGGTATCCCGGTACTATCTGTCAAAAGGAAGGGGGGCTGCTGCAGCTATAGGAACATGCTAAGGCTGCTGGGACTTGCAGTTCATTCATTCATGGAAGTATGTGGATGAATGATGTGGCCATGTGGGTGGCGCCCCGCACGTCTGCACTGTTTTTATATTCGACAGATAGTACCGGGAGACTTCTCCCCGTATTATCTGTCAGAGGGAAGGGGGACTGCTGCAGCTATAGGAACATGCTAAGGCTGCTGGGACTTGCGGTTCATTCATTCACGGAAGTCTGTGAATGAATGATGCGGCCGTGTGGGTGGGGCCGCGCACGGCTGTGCTGTTTTCACATTTGACAGATAGTACGGGGAGACTTCTCGTACTGTCAGAAGGAGGAGGGGGAGCGGCTGCAGCTATGGGAACATGTTACATGTTCCACCCTAAAAACGGGTGGAATATGTAACAAGTTCCCAAAGGTGAACTTATCCTTTAAGTCTATGCCACATCGAATTAACGTTTCGATCTTCCAGTAGTATTTCTGATTGGACAGTATATTTTTAGCCCTGGTTCACACTGATGTGGTGAAGAATTTGCAACTTTGCAGTGCGAATTCCGCACCGCATCAGAATCGCACCCCGTTCATGCAAACCACTGAGGTTGTGTATTTCAAGTTAACACCCCGAAAGCAGTCCACAAACTGCGGTGCGATGTACAGAATCAGATCGCATATGTGTGAATACCTATGCGATCCGATTCTAGTGCGGACCCAAAAAAGGGCCCTGCACGTTTGTGGTGCGGGTGGGGTGCGATTAGAGCCGTACAAAATGTATGGCTCCAATTGCACCACACACAAATTGCATGTGATTTGCACAGGAATGCGGTACGGTTCCTGTGTGAATCACATGCGATATACAGCACCACACATATGTGAACCCAGGCTTAGACAATGAAATTATATAAAAAATTGTTACCACCATTAAGATGAGTATACGTGTTACAATATAACCGTGCAATCTTTGTTCAATCAACCTAAGTTTCACCAAAACTATGTAATATTATGATCTACCTAAGCTATCCAATCAATTTGTATCAAGCAGGTCCTACATACACTACGTAGTTGTTGGTAGATATAAAGGAGATCTATGCAATAAGATTGTAATGAGTGTCATGAGCAATATGGTTGCTATACATGTTTGGGGTTTTTTTTTCATATCCAGTTGATGTGTGATTCAAACAAAACAATCGAAACTGCAAACAATCGAATAGCCATAACTTCCGTTGTGATTATGCGCCCTTTCACATTGGCGCCTTCTGTTTTAATCAGCAGGGGGTGTGTTCACTGAACCCCTGCAGCTCAGAGCAGAGTGGGTGGATGGCAGATTTGATCAGTTTATGCATAGTGGACATGGACAGAGCTCACTCTGCTCTATGGTCAGCCGGGAGTGAACAGATTCCACTGTTCATTTACACCTAACTTCCCTCCGATCTGAATGCCCTCCAATCCGAATGCCCTAGACCACGGGTGTCAAACTGGTGGCCCTCCAGCTGTTGCCACACTACGAGTCCCATGAGGCATTGCAAGGCTGACAGTTGCAAGCATGACTCCCAAAGGCAGAGCCATGATGGAACCTGTAGTTTTGCAACAGCTGGAGGGCCGCCAGTTTGACACCCCTGCCTTAGACATGGGACGGATCCCCTTCTGTTTTTTCTTTTTTAGCAGACCAGATCAGCCCATTTACACCCGAATGGAGGAGGTGAATGGAGGTTCCGATCAGTTCCGCCTAAAAAACTGGCAAGCTGACCTTATCAGATCGCCCGTGTGAAATGGGCCTTACTTCACTTTGAGTTGTTCGACCTGGGTTGACTTTTATCAATCGTTTTTCATTAATCGGCAGCACGAAGATACTTTGTTCATTAACACAATCTTATTTCGATCAATCAGATAAGGGTGACAGGGTGGAAATGGAGACATAATCAATATTGTATGATCGTATCAATTGATCAAAACCCACTTTCCGTTGTGTGATTCATTGATCAAATGGGTTGGCATCTGTAGATTATTTCCATTGGAAGAGATTGACTGAAAAGCAAAAAAAATGTTTATCAAAGTGTGTATAACTACCATTAGAATGATCTCTTACATGTTCCCAATCTGACATCCAGGATCCTGTTACCATAGATCACTTTTCAGAGCAGTATTAAGGGCTGCTACCAGTGTAAATGGGCTCATATACCTTAGCCCTGGCTGGTTCACAGCTGAGCAATTTGAAATGGGAGTCAAAAGAAATGAGGATTGCCATTGTATCTTATGGTTCCTGTTCACACTTAAGCATCTTGTTCCTTGAAACTCCAAAAAATACTTAAGCTACTTTGGGGCAGAGTAACGCATTTTTGGTGTCTATAGACTTTAATGGAAGCACCTGAAAAATGCTTACAAATGCACTTAATGCTCTTCTTGCAAACTCTCAACACTCCTTTTCAAAGTAACAAGCTTTCCATCAGCCTAATCAAAAAAGCTGAAGCCTGAAAACATGCACACAAATGTGCAGAAAAGCATGTAAAATTGCCTGAAGAAATTCAAGGGTGTATCCAGCCTTAAGGCTCGTTCACACCATCTCCGTTGAGTTGCATTGATCTACATGGATCAAATTAAAGTGGTTGTAAACCTCAGACATGAAATATGAACAAAGCATATCCCTCTATAGTGTGTACTTGCCTCTTTCCAGAGCACTAAGTGTTCCTCTGCTATCTGCTTGAGTCACTTCTGATAACCTTTCCTGACACCAGGAGAAAAAGGTGATGGGAGGAAGCTCCACCACAACCTGTGATTGACACCCTCAGCTCTGTTCCTGTGTGCTGTGTGAAGGGAGTTGTGTCCCATCCCTTCAATCAGCTCACAAAGCTTTCCTCACTGAGCTCTGCAGTATATAATTTCAGCTGTCTGCCCCCTTTTTTTTTTTTTTCTTACAGTTCAGGCAAGCTTTAGAAATTCTGGACTTTGAACTGATGTTAGACCGGAAGGTGGCAGGTTGACAGATACAACTTACAGTATATAGGAGGATTTTTTTCATCTCTGTGTATCACCTGAGGCCAGTCACTTCACTGGGTATATGTAAGAGTTTACAACAACTTATAGAAAAGTCATAGATAAGTCAGTTTTTTATTTGGTTCAACCAGTTGGTTAAACAAAAAAAAATTTACTTGATTCCCTCATCCACACACTGAATGTGCACGGGGGAATCCTCTTGATTGAGCTATTGTATTCTGACAATAGGGAGACTTTCCCCACCATCAGAATACACTGATAAGCTTTGCAGGCTATAGCCTGCAGCGCTGATTGAACGCGGAAAATAAGACAGTGTCTGCCCAGAAATGGATTGTAATTTGGCTGAATTTTGATCCACGTATGGGTGCTTTAGGCTAGATGCATTGCATTACGTGAAAATACAGACTTGCTGCATTTTTTTGCAGTACAACTCATCGCATGTCACCTAGGTGCGTAGACTTGAATGACGTGTCACTTTTTGACACGTCAGTAAACTTTAAAAATAAGGTAAACCATGCCTTGCATTGTAACCATGCCAAGCACTGCCCCTACACAACTGACATTAGCCTGTGGTGTTTTAGCATGACGGCTGATGTGAAAAAACCCTAACATATTAAATTCAAAAGTCATTGACAATACATTTAAATCTGCCGCTTTCATTTAAATATTAGCCTGTTATAGGATGTCTCTGTCTCTCAGTTGTTCTCCTGCATTGTCACCCTGTCACACACTCTTAGAACCTAGACCGGAAGCAACAGTACAGGATATTTTTTTGAATGAGCAGTGACGGAAGCCAATCAGATTTGGGTATTCTGACAGCCGCTGACATTTACCAATGGATATATCTTTATCAATGCTGTTTAGTGCCCCCCCCCCCTTTTTGCAAGGTCCACCCTCCAGTTGCTGATATGATGTGGCTTGGCACTACCCAATTTTCTGATCTATTATTGGTCAGCTATCTTAGTCACTGTACGATGGTGGTTCACAGGATCTCGGGCTAATGCTGTAGTATGTCTCGAAGCGGCCATACTGGGTTCCCTTTTAAAATTGAGTAGTCTTGTACATTGAGGCCCTATGGCTTACGCCTCCCTTTCCACTCCCTACGAAGGTCACTATTCTTGTCTGGACTGTAGCTAGGAAATGTTTTCTGCAGACTCATGAGTGGTCCCCATATTGCCCTTTGTGGGGCAATCCAACTCTCTCATTTCCAGCAGCTACCTGACCCCCAGGTGTGGGCACGTTATAGCATCAGATTGGTTAAGGACATCATGCCTATGGGTACCTTGCTATCATTTGGAG
This sequence comes from Staurois parvus, assembly GCF_062004578.1. Classification (NCBI taxonomy): domain Eukaryota; kingdom Metazoa; phylum Chordata; class Amphibia; order Anura; family Ranidae; genus Staurois; species Staurois parvus. The sequence goes on from NW_028317892.1 coordinate 5,378,580, forward strand.
ATCTCTCCTGTAAACACAGATTACCTGGGTGGATGTACTTTAGATATTACCAATTGTGCCATGAAGCACAAGCAGAATTTCCAACCTCCCCTAGACTGGAGACTGACTCAATAGAGGATCTTCTTGTGCAGGAGTCCCTTTCTAAACCTTTGTCTTCTCTTATTCGGCTCTTCTCAGCTTGGACTCCCCCAAGATGGATAGGGTATGGGTGAAATGGCAGGAGGACATTCCAACCTTGGATGGGGAATCATGGGAAGAATGTTTTGAAGATAGTTCTAAATTGGTTATTTCCTCTAGAGACAAATTGCTGCAGACATTTTTGCACAAGGTATACTACATACCTCAGATACTGCACAGAATCTATCCACAGAGGTCCGCTGACTGTCCCCGTTGTCATTCCTGTGAGGGCACTTTCATATGTTTTGGGTCTGTCCTAAAGTGGAGCAGTTTTGGATGGAGGTGTTTATCTGTGTTAACACCCGGCTACGGCTGTCCCTTTCACTCTTCCCTGAGCTTGTATTGTTGGGTATACAAGGTGGTGAACAGAGGCCTCGCCACACCAAACTGCTCCTTTCCCACTTGTTATATTATGCCAAGGAGATACTTCGGAACTGAACCTCTCCCTGACCCCCCCCCAATGGCCTTGTGGGAAGCGTCTATTAATGCAGTATTACCTATGTAAAAATGTACATACATACAGGTTGTCCTGGGAAGTTCGATAAGGTTTGGTAACCCTGGACGGAACAATGAACATGCTACTCTGTTGATGTTTTGCTTGTTAACTGGTTGCATTGCCACTGACATTGCTGTGATCCCTGCTCCTCTATGCCTGAAGGGTTGCACTGATTTATCTTGTATGTTTTGATTTATGTTTTCAGATAATGTCTCACTGTACTGCTTGTGTGTTGCTGTTATTGTACTATACCATTGATTCAATAAACAATAATCTTGGATGTTAAAAAATAATGCTGTTTAATGTGGATGGGGTAATATATTGATTTCTCTTTGCATCCTGCAAGGTGATGTGTTAAACTAGCGTTAGGTAGGGCCCATTTACACTGGATTATGAATGTTACAGAATTAGGAATGTTTAGAGGATTTTCAGTGCCCTCCCCGAAAAAAGTTAAGCCAGCAGCTACAAATACTGTAGGTGCTGACTTTTAATAAAAGGACACTTACCTGTCCAGGGATCCAGGGCTTTCCTCGCTTGGGACGGTTCTTCACTGGTCTTTGGGTTCCTGATGCCAGCATGTTTACTAAGTGAAGCTGCCTGTGACTCCTTGTAGCTTCACAGCCAGCTTCCCACAGCACATGCGCCTTGTGAACCGCAGCCTACTGTTAGACCTGTGATGTCTATCTGCTCTGCCCCCCATGCTTACTGGAGCGCTGGTCTGTGGAGGGGGAGGCTGGCTCAGCCTCTCAGTGGATTGCTGAGAGGCTGAGCCAGGTGCTCCAGATGCTGGGGTGGATCCCGACTTTAAAGTCAGGATCTTTCCCCAGCCTGGTTAACCCTGATGAAGTCACGAGGCAACGCGTCGGTACGCCATTTCTGGTTACGCGGTGATGCACTTTCGGGCGCAGAGGCCATATTGCTACACCCAGCCCATGCAGTACACCCATAGGATGTGGTGAATAGCGATTTCTGTTTGGAGCACATGTGAGTGTAACAATGGCTATTTAATATATTTATCTATTAAAACATATTACACTATGGAGGAATCTGTTTTTATATTTCACTAATATGACCCGAAGTGGAGGTGGAGTAAAAGCGTTATTGCAGTACCATCCAAGGAGTACCATCCAAGGAGTAAGAGTTGCTGAACAGAGGAGCATATGAGATATCTGTTTGTCCATGGGTGGAAGAAGTAACTTTAAGGATCTGGTTTAAGGTGATCCTAAAAGCGTGTTGGCCCCTTGGGTCAATGTGTGGAGGTGAGCAGGCATTGCTGTTTGAGGATTTTTTGACACTTGAGTGAAGATCACTAGAGCACTTCATCACCTGCATGATTGTTCTGTTGTCTAAAGATCACAGTTATACATATTCTTTGGACTATTTTTTGGGATTATCAGGCATTTGCATATGTTTTTTTTTTTTTATATGTATTGTTTTAAGGCACTTTATTTAATCGTCATCTTGCACGGTAAACACATACAGTGGGGCAAAAAAGTATTTAGTCAGCCACCAATTGTGCAAGTTCTCCCACTTAAAAAGATGAGAGAGGCCTGTAATTGGCATCATAGGTAGACCTCAATTATGAGAGACAAAATGAGAAACAAAATCCAGACAATCACATTGGCTGATTTGGAAAGCATTTATTTGCAAATTATGGTGGAAAATAAGTATTTGGTCAATATCAAAAGTTCATCTCAATACTTTGTTATATATCCTTTGTTGGCAATGACAGAGGTCAAATGTTTCCTGTAAGTCTTCACAAGGTTGGCACACACTGTTGTTGGTATGTTGGCCCATTCCTCCATGCAGATCTCCTCTAGAGCAGTGATGTTTTGGGGCTGTCGCTGGGCAACACGGACTTTCAACTCCCTCCAAAGGTTTTCCATAGGGTTGAGATCTGGAGACTGGCTAGGCCACTCCAGGACCTTGAAATGCTTCTTACGAAGCCACTCCTTCGTTTCCAGGGCGGTATGTTTGGGATCATTGTCATGTTGGAAGACCCAGCCACGTTTCATCTTCAGTGCCCTTGCTGATGGAAGGAGGTTTGCACTCAAAATCTCACGATACATGGCCCCATTCATTCTGTCCTGTACATGGATCAGTCATCCTGGTCCCTTTGCGGAGAAACAGCCCCAAAGCATGATGTTGCCACCCCCATGCTTCACAGTAGGTATGGTGTTCTTTGGATGCAACTCAGCACTCTCTCTCCTCCAAACACGACGAGTTGTGTTTCTATCAAACAGTTCTATTTTGGTTTCATCTGACCATATGACATTCTCCCAATCTTCTTCTGGATCATCCAAATGCTCTCTAGCAAACTTCAGAAGGGCCCGGACATGTACTGGCTTAAGTAGGGGGACACGTCTGGCACTGCAGGATCTGAGTCCCTGGCAGCGTAGTGTGTTACTGATGGTAGCCTTTGTTACGTTGGTCCCAGCTCTCTGCAGATCATTCACTAGGTCCCCCCATGTGGTCCTGGGATTTTTGCTCATCGTTCTTGTGATCATTTTGACCCCACGGGGTGAGATCTTGCGTGGAGCCCCAGATCGAGGGAGATTATCAGTGGTCTTGTATGTCTTCCATTTTCTAATTATTGCTCCCACAGTTGATTTGTTCACACCAAGCTGCTTGCCTATTGCAGATTCAGTCTTCCCAGCCTGGTGCAGGTCTACAATTTTGTTTCTGGTGTCCTTCGACAGCTCTTTGGTCTTCACCATAGTGGAGTTTGGAGTGTGACTGTTTGAGGTTGCGGACAGGTGTCTTTTTATACTGATAACAAGTTCAAATCGGTGCCATTGATACAGGTAATGAGTGCAGGACAGAGGAGCCTCTTAAAGAAGAAGTACAGGTCTGTGAGAGCCAGAAATCTTGCTGGTTTGTAGGTGACCAAATACTTATTTTCCACCATAATTTGCAAATACATTCTTTCCAAATCAGCCAATGCGATTTGTCTGGATTTTTTTTCTCATTTTGTCTCTCATAGTTGAGGTCTACCTATGATGCCAATTACAGGCCTCTCTCATCTTTTTAAGTGGGAGAACTTGCAAAATTGGTGGCTGACTAAATCCTTTTTTGCCCCACTGTATGTGTATTCTTTCCCTTATTGTAAGGGACCACGTTTTTGGCTAATCACCATATATTACCCATGTATGGGTAGTAAAGGGGGTTATTAAGTGTTCTTGCATGGCAAGACCACTTACTGTTATCTCACATATATATTCTTATTATTATAGCCAAATTTACCACCCTAACTCCTCCCACAGTTTTTACACTACATAGACAGTAATAAACCGAAACGTGCGGATTGTTCCCGATTGGTGTGCTATTACTTTGTGGAACGTTTTGCCAAATGGTTCACGAAATATCGGCGTTTTTGTGCTGAAATCGGTCCCATAGGAATGAATGGTGAAATGTTCAAAACTAGAGTGAGAGCTGACAAAAGCTAGAGTGTGAGCTGAACACAAGAACACTTCACACAATTTCCCCAGAAATTGTAGCTTTTCTAGTTATTATTATTAGCATATTGTATTTTAGAATTGTTTATTTTTAGTAGCGCTTCACTATTTTTATATATTTCCCCAGCCTGGACCGTCTGAGTGACTCAGCCAACATGGGCTTCAGCCTGCTGTCAGTTGAAAACAGGTCATAGGAGTGCAGAATAAACTGCACTCTTGTGATCCACAGGAGAAGTACAGCCAAAAGAGCTTTTGCTGTACTTCTCTTTTAATTTGTTTTGACCATTCGAATGTATTAGCACGTGAACGTGCATAAACGTGCCTAGTGTTAAAATACGTTTATGCATGTTTGTGCGTTTTTTAAGCCCAAATGCTAGTGATGCACCGATACATCGGCCGCTGAAAATCAGGTTATTGGTGTTTTGCTGACCGAAAAAAAAAAGTGCCGATAATGATAAGACTTCAATGCAAAATCGCATCCTGTTGACTTCAATGCAACATCGCGCCCTGTTGACTTCAATGCAACATCGCGCCCTGTTGACTTCAATGCAACATCGCGCCCTGTTGACTTCAATGCAACATCGCGCCCTGTTGACTTCATTGCAACATCGCGCCCTGTTGACTTCATTGCAACATCGCGCCCTGTTGACTTCATTGCAACATCGCGCCCTGTTGACTTCATTGCAACATCGCGCCCTGTTGACTTCATTGCAACATCGCGCCCTGTTGACTTCATTGCAACATCGCGCCCTGTTGACTTCATTGCAACATCGCGCCCTGTTGACTTCATTGCAACATCGCGCCCTGTTGACTTCAATGCAACATCGCGTCCTGTTGACTTCAATGCTAAATCATAGCCCCCCCCCCATTGACTTCAATTTAGTTCTATTTAGTTTTGTTTTTTTTTTTAATTTTATATATATTTCATTTTCTGTCCAATTTTTGTGGGTTACTTTCAGTAAGTTTTTTTACATTGCTGGATTTTTAAATTCATATTCGTTTAAATTCATTATATTAATTAAAAAGTCAGATATAATACAATTTTCTATACTGTATTGCCAAAAGTATTGGGACACCCCTCCAAATCATTGTATTCAGGTGTTCCAATCACCTCCATGGCCACAGGTGTATAAAATCAAGCACCTAGGCATGCAGACTGCTTCTACAAACATTTGTGAAAGAATGGGTCTCTCTCAGGAGCTCAGTGAATTCAAGCGTGGTACCGTGATAGATTGCCATCTGTGCAATAAGTCCATCCGTGAAATTTCCTTCCTACTAAATATTCCACAGTCAACTGTTAGTGGTATTATAACAAAGTGGAAGCAACTGGGAACAACAGCAACTCAGCCACAAAGTGGTAGGCCATGTAAAATGACAGAGCTGGGTCAGCGCATGTTGAAGCACACAGGTCGCAGAAGTCGCCAACTGTCTGCACAGTCAATAGCTAAAGACCTCCAAACTTCATGTGGCCTTCAGATTAGCACAACAACAGTGTGTAGAGAGCTTCATGGAATGGGTTTCCATGGCCGAGCAGCTGCATCCAAGCCTTACATCACCAAGTGCAATGCAAAGTTTTGGATGCAGTGGTGTAAAGCATTCTGCCCCTGGACTCTAGAGCAGTGGAGACGTGTTCTCTGGAGTGAAGAATCACGATTCTCTGTCTGGCAATCTGATGGACGTGTCTGGGTTTGGCGGTTGCCAGGAGACCGGTACATCTCTGACTGCATTGTGCCAAGTGTAAAGTTTGGTGGAGGGGGGATTATGGTGTGGGGTTGTTTATCAGGGTTTGGGTTTGGCCCCTTTTGTTCCAGTGAAGGGAACTTTTAAGGCGTCAGCATACCAAGACATTTTGGACAATTTCATGCTCCCAACTTTGTGGGAACAGTTTGGGGATGGCCCCTTCCTGTCCCAACATGACTGCGCACCAGTGCATAAAGCGAGGTTCATAAAGACATGGATGAGTGAGTTTGGGGTGGAGGAACTTGACCGGACGGCAGATTCCTGACCTCAACCAGATAGAACACCTTTGGAATGAATTAGAGCAGAGACTGTGAGCCAGACCTTCTCGTCTGATATCAGTGCCTGACCTCACAAATGCACTTCTGGAAGAATGGTCAAACATTCCCATAGACACACTCCTAAACCTTGTGGACGGCCTTCCCAGAAGAGTTGAAGCTGTTATAGCTGCAAAGGGTGGGCCAACTGATTGAGCCCTACGGACTAAGACTGGGATGTCATTAAAGTTCATGTGTAACAGCAAGCATCCCAATACTTTTGTCAATATAGTGTATATATGAAAGAAAAATGTTTTCAAAAACTGTCCATTTCGGTTTCAATTTTTGTTTTTGGTCAAGTGCATCTTGAATTTTTGGTTTCAGTCCTGAATATTCGTTTTGGTGCACCACTACCAAACGCTACTCTTCAGAACCTGCAAGTGATGTTTTTTTCTGACTCTAAATACCTGTAAACACCTATGTCTCAATGGACAAATAGGTTAAGATGGAGGGGTTTTTTGAGGACAAGTGTGCTTATATGAAGCTTATATGATATTTTAATGTTTGGGTTTATTTTTATTTCCTGAAGTACTGTATATATGTGCTTATGCAATTGCAAGTGGTTGTAGACATGAAATATGAACAAAGCATATTCCTCTATAGTGTGTACTTGTCTGAGTTAAGAGCAATAAGTGTAATTTCTGCCTTCTGCTTCATTCCTCTGTTATCAGCATGGATCATATCTGTCAAGTTTTCCTAACACCATGAGAATAATGGTGACAGGGATCTCCAGTAGATTGACAGCCTCAGCTCTGCTCTGGTGAGCTGTGTGGAGGGGGGAGGGGCTTTGGTGGGTGTCCCTTCTATCCAATCAGCTCTCAGAACTCTCCTCACTGAGCTCTGCAGAGTGTAACTTTAGCTTTCCGCTCCTTTTTTTTTTCTTTTGAAGGCTCTACAAGCTTTAGCCATTCAACACTTTTACTGGATCTAGACTAGAGAAAACTGCTGATAGACAAGTACAACTTATGTAGGAGGATTTGTTCTATCTCTGTGTATCACCTGAGGTCAGTCACTTCACTGGGTATATGTAAGGTTTACAAGGTGTAATGCGAGCAAAGCTGGGCATAGACAGATTGAAATTCACCTGGCTCAGCAGGGGCGGGTCAAATTTTGATGTGTGTGTGTGTGTGGCCCTCCGTGTTCAACAGATGGCAACCATTGGATCAACTTCTTTCAAACATGTACACTGGAAAACTCTTGTTGATCAGGAGCTGTAGCCAAGTGAGTACAGGCACTGATCAGTGTGTGCTGATAGCAGCAGGAGGAATGGATGGAGGAATCTGTTTAGCTGGGTATACATGTATAGTTTTGTTTTTTTTTTCATTCAAGTAGTGGATTGAACAAAGGAAAAAAAAAACCTGACAGATCCCCACATCAACACAAGTGATGTGGGAGCAGGGGCGGACTGACAACTCCTGGGGCCCCCGGGCAAGAGGGGATCATGGGGCCCCTGTGTCCTTTCCCAAACTCAAAAGAGCCTATCAAAAAGGTACCAGGGGCATCTAATGGGGGCCCCCTACTGACCCCGGGCCCTCGGGCAGTGCCCGAGTTTCCAAATGGTCAATCCGCCCCTGTGTGGGCGCAAGGATCTCTCCAGCTGTTCTGTTGTATTCTGACAGCAGGGGCTCCCTCCATTAGAATACACAGAACAGCACTGCAGCCATTGGCTTAATAGACAGTCTTTAGTTAAAAAGACAGTGGTTCATAAATATCAGAATTCAGCCAGTTTCTGCTGAACCAGACAAATTTCAGTATGTGTGCATTAGGCTTAAGTTTTTCTTTGTTCAGCCCGTTGGCTGAATGAATACAAACTAACAGTCCATGCCACAGGTGTCAAACACAAGGCCTGCGGGCTGAATCCAGCTCTCCAGGCCATTTCATGTAGCCCTTGCACCTCTCCTGCAGGTACCCCCTTGTCTCTGCCCCCACCTTGTTTCAGCAGTCGGCAGCAGAGAGGAGAATAGAACTCCTCTGCCAAATCCTGCACCTTTCAGTGCAGCTGCAGCACCCCCTTATCTCTGCCTCCCCTGGTCTCGGCATTCAACAGACTCTGGTAACTGACTCCACTCCTCCTTTGGTCCTCCTCCAGACTCTGCACTTTCTGCTTTCCAGCTCTGCCCCCAAAGGGGGTGCATAGTGATATTAGGGAGGGCGTGGGATTCTTGACATCTGATGTAATAGTGGGTTGGGTGCTCTGGATATCTAGTCTTACAGATACAAACGACCCTTGAGGGCAACCATAATGCTGATACTGCGATGAAATGCAGTTTGACACCCTTGGTCTATGCCCAGTCTAAGGCCAAACATAAGTCAAGAGTGGAGAGAAGATGAAAATGTTAAGCAAAGTAGGCAGTAGCATGTTTTACACATTTTTTTAGTAATACTGGCTATCTGTGCATTAGCCTCAAGGGTTCACTAACCACAATAAGAATACCAAAGAGACCAAAGAATACATGAATGGACAACATGGAACCTGTGATTGAAATTTGACACACTATGCAAGCCCCTGGTGGTTTCCTCTGGGTTGCTATAGTGTGGATGACTGCCATCAAAATAAAGTGTAAAATCCATGGAACTGGAAAATCAAATGATATAGCGTTTAGCTAGAGAATAATTGGATCAGGTCATTATCTAAATCAAGGAAAACCTTCATAAATTCTTTCACTTTCTGATAAGGCCTGGTTCACACTGGTGTGAAATTCACTGCAACACGGGTAGCAAATTGTATGACAATAAAAATCACATTGATTTCAGTGTTGCCCATTCACTTCAATGCAAGGCAATTACGGTGTGACTTTAAGGAATGGTCTCTTGTTACTTTGGTGAAATGCAGTGCAATTTTGTGCCCCATAGACTTCAATGAAAAGGCATTAAAAAAAAGCATTTACACACATTTATTTTTAAATGCGATTTCCGTGCTTTTTTTCCCCAAGCTATTCTCCTACAGTAATTGCAGTAATATGAAAATTGCATCAAAAACACATCAAGTCGTATCTTACCTATCATACTTGATTATCAGTGCAGCCCCATCAGTGTCCATCATTGCCGCCTGTCAGTGCCACATATCAGTGCCCATCAGTGATGCCTGTCAGTGCCTCCTCATCAGTGCAGTCTATAAATACCTAGTCAGTACCACCTATCAGTGCCACATGTCAGTGCCCATCAGTGCAGCCTCATCAGTGAAGGAGAAAAATTACTTATTTACAAAATTTTAACAGAAACACCCTTTTTTTTCAAAATTTCTGGGTTTTTTTTTGTTTGTTTAGCAAAAAATAAAAAATCTGGGTTTGTTTTTTGTTTGTTTAGCAAAGAATAATCCAGTGGTGTATAAATACCACCAAAAGAAAGCTCTATATGTCTCAAAAAAAATTTATACACATTTTGTTTGGGTGCAGTTTTGCATGACTATGCAATAGTAAATCAAAGTGCAACAGCCCTGAAAGCTGAAAATTGGCCTGGGCAGGAAGGGGGTGAAAGTGCCCGGTAGGCAAGTGGTTAACTCTTATGCAGGATATAGACGGGTCATTTATTGGCCGAATTTTCGTCCGCACGAAAAATCGGCCAATATTCACGCCGTTAGTGGGGCAGCCTGTCGGCCGTTTTTCGCAGATATTCTCGTTTAGTTTTATCGGTCATGCTGGAAAATCCATGAAAAACGATCGTTTTTTTTTTGGTGGCAGCATCAACAACGGGGCCGACCGATTTTTTGTTTATCGGCCGAATTGTCAGCTGATAAACGGCTCGTCTATGGCCAGACTTAGGCTGCATGCACACGTGGTGTTTTAATAATGCTGGTAACGTTAGTTGTATAAAGTCACTTTAAAAAAAAGTGAGTTTTGCAGCATTTTTTTTGTGTTTTTTCATTAGCGTTTTGCAACGTTTTTTAGCATTTGTTTACGGAAAAAATACATTGTTGTGGTCAAAAAAAGTCCAAAAACGCGGATTTGACGTGGTTTGCCATGTTAAAGCGTTTTTACAGCTAAAAAAAACTCCTCTAGAAACCCACTAGTTGTGGGCTTTTTCCCAGCCAAAAAACGCCCCTGCCAAAAACCATTGTTTACAGTCTGTGTGCATGGACACATAGGATAACATGCTGGGGAGTTTACTGGCTGTAGAAAAATACGCCAAAAGCCAAAAACACAACTAAACCTAAACTACACCATAACATTACTCTCTTGCTGACCACGTAACACATATATGCGGTGGCAAGAAAGGTGGGTTTTAACACCCTGCCACCACACATATGCATCCGCAGCGGCAGGAAGTTGCATACTGCACCCCCCCCCCCCCCCAGCACACTGACCAAGCTTTCACTGCCTACTTTCGGTCAAGGCTTCTGATTGGAGCCAGCGGGAAGGACTTCCCAGCATGTGATGGAAAAAGCTTCTGTTCATGTGATCGCTTTGAGAGCCAATCTTTGAGGTCACATGATACAAGAGTGGGCTTTAACACCCTTTTGCCGCTGCAGCTTTTGTATCATGTGGCCGTTGAGATTGGCTGTCAAAGTGGTCACATGATCAGACGTCTTTCCCATTAAAGGGTTAATCACAATCCTGCATACTTGCTTCATCCTGTACAGAGACCTGAATGCTTGTGCAGATGGCATGCATGTCCAGGACTGAAACCATATACCTCCAGGATCTTGGCTGCAGAAGAATCTCTTCTATTCCTGAGGGGGAGTTGGCAACATAGTTGAAATTGGTCCAGAAAAGTTGATTCATGGCCTGCCAATTTAGCGCAAAAGAATCAAGATGTCCACAAGAGAGTCTGCTGTTACTGACTTGCAAGACGGCACTTACAAAAATCTGGAGCTGCACAGTTCTCTTGCTGTCTAGTGGTCACAAGGCATTTTTGTGTAGGGTATATGCACTTTATTTGCCAGATGATGTAGTAGATACCCACTTTTGAAGGCTGAGTAAATCTAGTCTAGTCTACTCTATGATCAAGAAGGGTTGAGAAGAGAGATTTTAGGGCAGGGGTGTCAAAACTGGTAGCCCTCCAGGTGTTGCAAAACTACAAGTCCCATCATGCCTCTGCCTTTGGGAGCCATGCTTGTAACTGTCAATCTTGCAATGCCTCATGGGACTTGTAGTTTGGCAACAGCTGGAGAGCTGCCATTTTGTCACCCGTGTTTTAGGGAAAGAGCTATTTTATATGCTTTCTGTAAACTTACAACTTTTTTTTGTTGGGCTTACTTCAGTGTTTGACATGAAAACCTGCTTCCCTGGAAGAAATCTGCAATAAGTTCTGGTAAAAGGGTATTTATGGCACATAAAGAGTTAAAGCCATAGGGCTTATCTTTTGTACAAAATAGCTTAAAAGTCCGATTAAAATTCCATTGAAACCCAATGTGGAGTCCAGGGAATACACTCTTATGGTCTGCTTCAAACTTGTGGCTGCTAGCCAAGAGTTAGAAATTAACTCTATAAACACAATTCCAGCAGAAAAAGGGAAGCGCCATCTAAGTGCAGCAAACTCACAATTTTCATTAAGCTCATAAATTAGCAACTCGCATGTTAAAAACTGCAGTTTCTAACGTGAGTTGCCAATTTATGAGCTTAATGAAAATTGTAGGTTTGCTGCACTTAGATGGCGCTTCCCTTTTTTCTTCTTCTTCTACTGAAGGCTCTGCCAGCCTCCTACACAACAGAGATGGACAATAAACCCTCCACTAAAGCAGACCAGTCACTGTTCTCCCATTAAGCATAAGTAACAAGCTCCCTGTGATAAGACCTTTCTCCCTGCTCGTACCTTTTGTTGCTATCCCTTGTCATGGACATGGAGCCAACACAAAGCTATCTACTCTTGGCCCACTAGACAAACAAGGCAAGGAGAAGGGAAGTATCAGCAATCAAGGGGATGGGATATCAACAGAGCCCATCATTTTAAGGGCAAAAAATGCTGTAAGTCAGAGGTTATATAGTTTGTGTCTTTCAACATAGGTTTGTTCATGTTTTACGTTGGCCTTACAACTTTTCAGTGTCTTACTACATGAACGTTAATACATGTATAGGAAGGTTAAAAACCCTATGCAGTTTATTTTGGTGTATTTGTGCCACTAGTGTAATTTCCCCTCACTTCCTATCTAAGAGACACAACAGAAAATGAGAGAAAATCTCTCCAAAGTGAACGGAATTCCCATCTTGGAGAGTCGACATTGAAAATGGTGTTCCCAATGGAATATTTTTCTCATCTTTTGCTTTGATGACATCTTCCCCCTCCCCACTTTCTGTCTCAAGGACAGTGGTCATCAAGACAAATAGAGAGGGTTAATCTGCTCAGTGTGAACACAAACTCTAGTCCATCCTTGAGTATGGCACACTGAAATCCTTAGGAAGAAAGGGAAAACACGCACTGTATTAACCACTTGCCCTCCTGAGGATTTACCACCCCTTCCAGACCAGGCCATTTTTTACATTAAGGTGCTGCATTACTTTAAGGGCTCGTTCACACTTGACTGTTTTACCAACGCTTGCCAAACGGCCCTATAGCGTTTGGCAAGCGTTGGTCCGGTGTTTGTGGAGTGTTTAACGCTCGGCAAACGCTCCACCAACGCCGCATGCGCGGTTTAGCGGCGGTTGCTAGGTGTTTGCCGAGCATTAAAAACGCCCCACAAAAGCCTATAATGAAGTTTAAATGGTGTTACCACTCTGCAAACGCCCCGCAACCGCGGTCGGGCGTTTGCGGAGCAGCACCATAGGCTAGAATAGGAGGCTTCAAGGCCTCCTGACTTGACCAGAGGTGTCCATTTTGCCGTGACGCTAATGCTAACACTCCCGTTAAAAACAGCACCATGTGCTGCAATGTGCAGAATTGTCAGAGGCGTTTGGGAAGCGGTAAAAACGCTTCCCAAATGCCTCTCTGCCACCTGCACACAACGCTAGTGTGAACGTAGCCTAACTGACAATTGTGCAGTCATGCAACGCTGCACCCAAATTAAATTTACGTCCTTTTTTTTTTTTTTCCCACAAATTGAGCTTTCTTCTGGTGATATTTGATCGCCTGTCCATCTTTTTATTTTTGCGCTATAGAAAAAAAAAGATCGGCATTTTTTTTAAAAAAAACAATATTTTTTCACTTTGCTATTAAACATATTCAGTAAAAAAAATGTGAAAAATCAAATTTTGTCATAAGTTTAGGCTAAAATGTATTCTGCTACATGTCTACTAAAAAAAAAATAATCCCAATACATGTAAATTAGTTTACGTGAAAGTTATAGCATTTACAAATGGCGGTATAGATACTGGAATTTTTAAATTTATTTTTATTAGTAATGGCGGCGATCAGCGATTTATAGCAGGACTGCGGCGGGCATTCTGACACTGGAGGGAACTGACTTGGTGTCACTGACATACCCAGTGACACCAATACAGTGATCAGTGCTAAACAAACAGTTACTTCCTGGAATCCATCTGTCCTTAGCTCAGGCATTGGCTGAGCTGAGAACCCTCCCTGCCCCCATGATGACTCCCAGGATGTACGAGATCATTTGCCTAAGTAACTGCCGGAATGCACGAAAGGTTAAAACAAATAAATATGATATGCTTTCCTATCTATTTACTAATGCTGGCAGTGTAAGGATTAGAAATAGTCTGTGTTGATTGAGAGAGGTGAAGTTCCACTTTAACTAAAATCATCATGTTTATATGTTAGAAATTATTAAAAACTAAAAATGAATATAGCAATCTTCTCATGAAATCAAGTTAGCTCTGGGGTTTAACCTCTTCACGCCGGCCTAGACGCCGAGCGGCCGCACATTTGTGTGCAATTAAGAAAAACGTGCTGACAGCGCTCGCCCTGCACACATGTCCGGTACTCACGGAAAGGTTCCGATCTCCTCTTTCGATCGTGACCTTTCCCGATCATGTGACCGCCGTGATGGCAAATCATGGTGGTCACATGACCCTAAAACCCTGCCCCGCCTCCCGGCTTCTGAAACCCTTAAAGGGCCGGGAGGTGCCGGCGCTAAGGGGTTAAGATTGTAGTTATTACTGGACAGAGGCATAGACACCTGTATTTTTACAATCAATACTCTCTGATCAAATGGGATAAGAAATAAAAATATATCAATATTTTTCCAAAAAAGTTTTATTGAAGTATGAAAGGCATAACAAGTCATATACAGATACAGATACGGATCGCAGTCCGCGCACATCCTCTTACATGTTCTCCCGTCACGCAGATGGGATCAGGACAAATAAAATATATCAATATTATGGTGCAATGTGATGACTTGTGCATAATGATTTGTAATGGGATTACTTAACTAAAACAGGATTGTGAAGTGGTTGTAAAGAGGCTATGCATGAAGGTAAAAAAACTTTGTGTGCTACTTCTCTCTCAGCCTCCACTAATACTCACCTGAGCCCCCTCTCGATCCAGCGATGTGCACGAGAGCCTCAGCTGTCCCAGGACTCTCTCTCATTGGCTGCTGTCAATCACAGCCAGTGAGGCAATGAGAAGAGAGCAGGGGCAGGGCCAAGCCATGGCTCTATGTGTCTTATGGATGCCTAAAGCCAGGCTAGGGAGCAAGCGCGCACCAATTCCCCTATAGCAAGCAGCTTGCTATTGGGTCACTGATCACGAGGGAGTAGCCAAGAGTGCCAGTGGCGGACCTGAAAAGAGAATTGGGCTGCGCTGTGCAAAACCACCACACAGAGCAGGTCAGTATGACATCTTTATTTATTTATTTTTTAACCCCCCTGGAGGTATTCCCGAGTGTAGCTCGGGGTAAAGTTTCAGCACCACAAGTGGTAACCCCGAGCTACACTCAGGAATACCTGCAGCATTGCTCCGGGATCCCTTCTGCACTTACCTTGTTCTTCGCTCCTGCAATGTCCCCCCTGCAGCATCCCCGGCAATGTCCTCCGGCCGATGCCAGCATCCTTCTTCCAGGTTCTGTTCCCTGCGATGTCAGGACGTATAGGGACGGAACTGACAGGAAATTTAAAAATGTCAAAAAGTGACTCACAAAATACACTAAAATCACATAGTATAACATTACTGTATCAAACCATTTCACATACATTTTGTCCCTAGTGCTTTGTCCTGTGCCCTGCCTGCATTTTTACTGTTCTTTCTGTCTGGAAACTGAGAAACGTTCATGGCGTCCAAAAAGCGTCCCTTTAGGTCAAAAGCGGTTTTAGACCGGCTAGAGAACAGCGATAGTAAATTAGAACTACTTGCAGAATTGAGTGATAATGATTTGTGGGGAAATTCGTCATCAGACACTGAAAACGATTTTGCGACTTTGCTCAGTGATGTGCGAACTTGGCGCTATATTTCAAAGTTCAGTGTTTTTGGTTTGATTATATTTAATTAAATTTGTTACTATTTTTTATGATTTATTAAATTATAATTTATGATTTCGTGTTTCAAATTTTAACATACCCGCGATGTTTACTAGACTCTTGTTTGGACAGATTTCAGTGAGTTATTCCTAAAAATTACAGGCCTACAATAAAAAAACCTATTTCCATGCAAACAAATTTACCACTTTGAGCACAGAAATACTGACATAATCAGACCACTAGGGAGGTTAAACAAACCTTACTGAAAACCACAATAGACAGTTGAAAAATAAGTGCAGTACACCTGGTGAGACTTCTTCATGCATCCTACCAGTTTACCATCCTAACAGATACTTCTCCACCTATAGCATTAAAAAATAGCATTTGACAGCAACGCTTTACAAATCAATGTATGAATAGCTTATATAGTCTTGCAGTGATGTGATGTCAGTGTCTCCAAGGCCTTTATGTATGTGGCTTAATTTTTGTTATGTGTGAGACAGTTAAAAGTTTTATTCAAAGGTGTTGGAATTCCGCTAAAGGCCTAGTTACCTAATTTAACATCATGTGTTATATACAGTCAATGTATTTCCTGTGCTAGCAAAGTGAAAATAAGACTGAACTTAAAGTACACACATTATGTTATTGACTTAACTTGTTATTGCTTTTAGGTATTATTTTAGGTATTAACGCCTAAATTCTGGAATGGCTGAAAACCCCCACAATATTCTGCACTTACAGTCGGACGATGGGACATTTATTGAAGGAGTAAGCAATCAAGTGATTGTTGCAGTTGTACTAAGTCTGAGCTTTGTAGCTATACTCATCTATTTTCTCTTAAGGTATGTTAAAGAAGCACAGTACTTGATTTGTAGCTGTTTGAAATAATGGATGTAGTATATTATGATGCCATGTTGCAAAGTGACATTTTAAAATCCAAATGTTCGTAAGTGAGTAGAGGTATTTGCATACCCTGCAATGTTTTGTACATTAAAATGCCACAAAAATTGTGCAGATATTTACAGAATAATTACATTACCAGGATCATGCTATGTCTTTCTGTGATGCATAATTAAATGTACTTTATATTTTTTTGCATTGACAGCTATTGCATCCACAGCACCTCTACAAGCTGGAGAAATCAGTTTAGCCACTTGCCTACCGGGCACTATTGCCCATTTCCTGCCCAGGCCAATTTTTAGCTTTCAGCGCTGTTGCACTTTGAATGACAATTATGTGGTCATGCAATACTGTACCCATATGAAATTATCAATTTTTGTCACACAAATAGAGCTTTCTTTTGGTGGTATTCAATCACCACTGGGTTTTTTATTTTTTTGCACTATAAACTAAAAAAGAGCAAAAACATTGAAAAAAAAAAGTTTTCTTTGTTTCTATTATCAAATTTTGCAAACACATAATTTTTCTCCTTCACTGATGTGCATTGATGAGGCTGCACTAATAGGCGGCACTGGCGGGCACTGTTAGGCTGCATTGATGAGACGGCACTGGTGGGCATTGATGAGGAGGCACTGATGATGCTGCACTGATAGGTGGCAATGATAGGTGGCACTAATAGGTAGCACTGAAGGGCACTGACTGCCAGCACTCATAGGCGACACTGACTAGCACAGATTGGCAGCACTGTTGGGCACTGATTGGCAGGGCAGTACTGTTGGGCACTGATGGGCAGCGCTGTTGGGCACTTTTTGGGTTGCACTGATAATCAGTGCCCTGATTATCCTTGCAGATGTCTGCTTTGACAGTTGCCAGTTACCAGCAGTACTTTCCTCATGCTGTTGACAGTGTGAGGAAAGTACTTGCCAATAACCGGCAAGTGTATTTACATGGTGGTCAGCTGTGATCACAGCTGGTCATGTGGTAAAAGACCGCTGTGGTTGGCCTTTTACCATGTCATGTAATAAGCTGTGTCCAAAGGTCACAGCGATCATGCGCCCCTAGTGGGTGCATGCCACTGGGGGTACATTCTGGGAGGACGTTCCAGAAGGGAGGGGATATGACGCCCTCCCAGAACTGGAGGACCGCGCTGTAGCTGTCATTCGGCTATAGCCCGGTAGTAAAGTGATTAAGAAGGTCATACTCTCTCCGAGGAGTGTGCATTGGAACAGGCTTGATGTAGACTTACATGTTGGTAGAAAGCTCTTTTATTAGGCTGCAGGCACCTTAAAATGATACTTCATAAAATAAAAAAATATGTCCATACTTACCTGGTCTGTGCAGTAGTTTTGCACACAGGTGCCCCGATCCTCTTCTTTTTGGGTCCTACAGCGCTCTGGCCCTTCCCCCTCGAGCAGTTCCCCCAGGGAAAGCTGCTTGCCCTGGGGGCACTGCTACATGCTCACTCCTGAGCCGCTGCTCACTGCGCCCAAAAGACACATAGTCACGGCTCGGCTGCTCTCTCCTCATTGGCTTACTTTAAGGAAGCTCTAAGGGTCCATGCACACTTGCTTAAAAAAACGCTGCTTCTACAGGAGTTGTGTTTTTCCTGTAGAAGCAGCTCAGTGTTATCCTATGTGTCCATGCACATTTGGACATTTAGAGGCATATTTTAAGCTCAGCATTTGGAGGCAGAAAAAACCCCCTTCTAGTTTGCATTTTTGATTGGCGTTTTCTGGCAAAAAAACTCTAAACACTTCTAAATGCGCCTAAACGTGTATAAGAATGCTCTATGTGAGTGTTTTGTTTTCTGCCACGGGAATTGGCGTTTGTTTAGGCCTAACAGTTGGGAGTGGTTCTGTTCTTCATTACGTTTCTGATGCAGGACATGCCTCTGTTACCTGGTTTGAGGCAGCCCAATGATGGCTCCAGCAGAGCAGGGTCAGCAATGGTTGAGGTTGAGATACTGTGAAATTGATGTTGAGATACTGTGAAATCATTATCTTTACATAGCTGACCTGGAATTAAAAATCCATTCCTGGCATCTGACAGAGGCTGGAAAAAAGCTTGGGAATTTGGTTTCACATTAAGACTTTCTGGTTCTTGAATGTGAGGAAGGATGGACGCCGCCCTACTGATCCCCAGGAGTCAAACAGAAAGGGATGTGAGCTCTAGTTGGCCTCAGTCATCACTTTGGCCTCGCCCTCTGGTTTCTGTTTCTTGGTTTAAGGATATTCCAGTGTAGCCTTGGCAGTGTGTTTAGGTTCATTGTTCTGCAGGAAGGTGAACCTCAACTCTAGTCTCAGGAATTTTAGGAATGTCCAGGCATAGTTTTCTCATGGAGAATTTCTCCCATCTTAACTGTGGATCCTTCAGAGCTACTATTGGCCTCTTGGTTCCCATTTTGACTAAGACACTACTCATTTAGTCACTGAACTTTGATGGGCTTCTGTAGGTAGCGTTTTAATTGTGTAAATACGTTAAGTTTTTTAATAATGAATATGCATAATACTGTGCTACAGGGGGTATTCAGAATTTAGGATATTCTTTGTAGCCACCCCTTATTTATGCTTCTATAGAACTTTAATAGCATATCGGTCTTCATGATCCTGTTTCTTTAGGTGTTCCCTAAGTACCTCTGAGATCCTCCATGTGTTTATTTTGAGATTGAGACCTTTTTAATTGTACAAAGATGGACTTTTAAAGGGGATTATTCACACCACATTGTGCTGCAATGCACGTGCCTTTGTGCTATGAGATGCATTGCACCGTGTTATGCAGCAAATTCATTTCAAACCCATCTCTACGTATGAAAAATAGGTCTTTCTGCATTTACTTACAGTGCAGCATACTGTAATATATTTTATGCCATGTGGTGCTTTCATTGAATGACACAGTAATACACTAAAATGTGTAACAAGCATTACTGCAATGCGAGTGTGAATGAGGCCCCTCATCAGAAAAGAGTTGGTAATGCTGTAGTCTGGGCAGAGCCAAACAGTGTTTTCTTCAAGGATGGAACTGGGCACCCTAATAAAATGCCAATCTGTGTTGGTCATTTTATGTAAGTTAAAAGCTCTTTGACTTTAAATATCACCACAGGTTTAGTACATGTGTCAGGCTGATTTGATAGCGGTTCTGAAACTAGAGGCCTGAATTTTCTGAAATTTGACAAGTCAACTCTTCTGTAATACCCGTTGAACATTTAAGGGCCAGTTCACACCATAGAAACGCAGTCCAGATGCGTTTCTGCATTTGTGTTTTTGACACATTCTGGTGCATTTTTTA
Source organism: Staurois parvus (assembly GCF_062004578.1). NCBI lineage: Eukaryota > Metazoa > Chordata > Amphibia > Anura > Ranidae > Staurois > Staurois parvus. Next base: position 5,398,237 of record NW_028317892.1, read on the forward strand.
TGTGTTTTTGATGTGCTCCAGATGTGGTTTTTGTCCTTTTTTGGGTCATTTGAAGTCTGGTCTGTTTTTGATGCGCTTCAGTGCATTTTTCCATGCTCCAGTACAGTTCTGTGCAGGGAATAAAAGGCATTTTTTTTTTCTGGAACCTGAACGCACTGGAGCTGCAAGCACTGGTGTGAACTATGCCATTGACAGCTATGTAACCTAGTTTCTGTGTGTTATTGGATGCAGAAAAAAACCCCCGCACTGGAATACATGAAATGTGAACCGGACCTATAACTGAAGTTGTTTGTTTCTTGAAATATGTACAGAAATTAGTTCACATCTAATGGAAAGCTGGGGATGTTGCACTTTACAAAACACAGAGAAGCTCTTATTTTAGTAGAGATGAATAGACCTGGACATAAATAACTGTGTTTATACAGTTTTGGGGTAACATTTTTCATTTAGTGACATATAGTTATGTTTTTTTCCATGTTTTAAACAGAAATGAGCAGCAAAATATCCACCCTGAAAACCAAGAAAGGGTGAGAGCCATCAGAGAGCAGCTACAAAATGAACAAGTGAGTTCTTCATTTCCTTTGAAGGGGACTAAGGAATATTAACCTATGAGTATGTTTTTAATAATTTTTGCCAGCACAAATCTATGTATTTCATAAGGTGCTACATCTTGCCACTGAAACACTATAAGTAGTCTAAATAGGTATGCATGGATATTACGGTATAAGTTGAATAATTATTTCAGTGTTTAGTGCATTCTGGGGAGTTCAAACTTTTAATGGTTCTTATTTCACTTGGTGGTGGTGATTTCTGCTCTTTATTACTAGAGTCTACACACCTGCAATGGCTATTACAATTTCTATGTATTTATAGTAGGCTGCTTTCACACGGGTGGTCCGCCTGCTTCATCTGTTTAGTCACATTTTTGCTATGAAAAAAGAGATGCAGATTACATCAGTTTATCCACTCTCCATTTAGTTCTGTTCCGTTTACATCCATTTTTCATCTGTTTACATCTGTTTTTCATCTACTTCTGTTTTTAAACGGAACAAAAATGCAGATTTGTTCTATTTAAAAAAAAAAAAAAAAAAGAACCTTAACAGAAGCGGATGAAAACGGATCTAAATGGACAACGTCTGTTTACATCCATATGCCCATAGGAATGCATTGCTGTTCGTTTTTCATCCATCAATAGTCGGATGAAAAAGGACAGAATGCCCGTGTGAAAGGCGCCTTATGGATACAACAGGAGAGTGTGAACACACTAAATTTCAAAGTGGCAAGAACAGAGCCAGGAGTTATAAAAGAGAAAATGATACAAGAGTCTAGTGGGTGGCTAAAGTGAAGCAGGTTTGACCTGTAAATGAAATATTTTTGGGTGGACCGACCTTTTAATTGAGTTTCTTTTCCTCTATTGCAGCCTTTCTCAATCAGAGTGCCCAGGCACCCTGGGGTGCCTTGACGTTTCTTCAGGGGTGCCTTGGCAAAATGTCTAAAAATTGTCCAAAACTTGTATACAAGCCAGTGGGTGGACAAGCCTGCCTTATAGTTACACAAAGCCACAGGTTTTCATAGTGCACCATTATGATCTTCTAGCCGCAGGGGTCCTGCCAGCCAATAACATCGTCAGTTGATAAGGAGGTTGTCACCCGCCTGCACAGCATCCTTGTTTGACCCTCCCCTGCCCCTCTCCATCAGTGTTTGGGTCACACTAGCTCAGTGATGGAGAAAAATGGAGCAGTAGTCAGTACCAGTGTGCAAAAGTGTATTTGCTTTGGAAGAATAAATCACCTCTAATGTTCGGTGTTCTACATGTGTGGATGTTGCTGCATTATATAAAACTATTAGAATAGTTTTTCACATTTTAGAATGGGGTGCCTCGGGACTGTCCATAATTGTAAAGGGTGCCTTGACTGAAAAAAGTTTGAGAAACACTGCTCTATTTCATGCTAGGATGTTACTAAATAGGGTGTAGAGATTGCAGCTGGGGTAAGGTTATGGTCCCCAGTACAGCTGCTTTTTAAGGGCTCACTCAGAAGAGCGTATCTATTTATGCTGATCTTGCTGGTAGGAAGATTCTGTATAAAATCTTGTCTGTAGGTATGTACAATGTGATTCAACTCTACTGACCGTTGCTACTGCTCAGGGCTGACATGTCAAAAATGTGCAATTAACCGCTATTAGCCCTGAATGACTGTCCTTCAGTAGGAATTCAGAAATGACTGCTGAGTTCATACTGCATGTGCATCACTGCCAACGACCATCTGCATTCTGGCAATCAAATGGAACTGGTAGTCAAGTGCCTCAAATTTGCCTTGAACTGCCCGGACCATTCACTCCCTTTAGGCCAACATAAGTGTTCTTCTTGTAACTTAGAGGATCCCTTCGCTGGACAGCCAAAGATATTTGTCCATGTCACACAGACAATGACATGGACATCCAAAAAAAGGACCTTAGCAGGTAGTAAGCAAAGAGCAGAAAGCTGGGCAGTGGAGGGTCAAAACATTTTTTTTTTGTTTAATATCCACAATCAGTGATAGGGAAGTGGGGAGGTTAATTTTATCCTAGGGTTGGGCTTTAATTGTTTTGCAGTACCCATTGTAATTGTAACCAAGTTATCCTTTCATAAATGTGTATGGCAACTTTCAAGCGAGAGCAATTACTGGATATATACTGAACACCACACCCTACATCTAGTTACTCTCGCTTGGTGATATAGGACATGGTAAAAAAATAAGAGAATAAAACCATTACCTCCTTTTTTTTATGCATAATAAAATATGCATTTTATGTATGTGATTTGGATTTGTTCTTTGTGTTTTTCAGGAAACAGCAATCCATGAGCGGCATCAGTTTTACTCAGACATGTCTTGTCCAGTCTGTTTACAACAGGCCACGTTTCCAGTGGAAACAAACTGTGGACATCTTTTCTGTGGTAAATGAAAACTGAGCAGTGCTAGGACTGTGACTGTCTGTAATGCAAATGTGTAGGGCTTTTATTTAATGTGCTCTGTACTGAAAAGTAAGGTGAGCAAAATTTCAAAATGAAATCCAGTGACGCCTGCCTGACTATGCCCACTTTAACTGGGGGGGTAGGGCAGGGGGCAGGGATAATAGTGACATGTAAAGCATGCTACAAGTGGGTATGGACAAAATAGTGGGAGTGGCCTAAAAGGGTAGGGTTTAATAACACCTAAGCCTATTTTACACTCTACATGTTATGCAGTCTTGAGCAGAGGTCAAAAGTAAAGCCAGGCAAACAAGAACTGAAGTTCAGCAGGGACTGGGATAAGATTCGACCCATGTGTAGGCAGGCTGATATATCCCAAATTGACCCAGCGATCCACTTGGGTACAGTCAGTCTGTTAGATTTTTCTACTTACTATTACTGCCAGCGCCTACAGCCACTAGCAGCAATTAATGTGTTGTGCCAGCCAAGAAGGCTCCCCGCATCCCCACCAGCAGAAAACAAAAGCGCTTCAGGAGGCATTCAAGCGATTTTTCTTTCCTTCCACCAACGGTGTAAGGAAAGAAAACTAATCATTTATGGGCTGCCTAAGTAAAGCACAGAGTGTCTCCCAAACAAAAATTCCTCTATCCTCTCAATACAATCTCCCCACCCCCATAACAAAGCCACCTTCGGTGTACATTCCCCGCTCCCTGAATTGCACTCAGTGGACCTTGGCAGGGCGTTGCTGGTGAGTTCCCACAGTCCACTATCTGTTGGCAAGTTCCCTGCCCTCATTTCCAGTGGTAGCACCTGTACAGCTGCACAAGGCACCATATACAGATGTGGAGAAGTCTGCAGCATCAGATGGAGTATGTCGCCTCTCCAGCACCCCCCTGTCCTCTCTCTGCACAGGCAGTCACCAAAACTCTCATGTGACAAGTCAGGTCCTAGGCTGCATTTAATGGTTAATCAAAAAATTTTTGGATTGGGACTTTTATTTTATGCACTTTTATTTGGTCATTATTTTCTATATTTTTCATTTAAGTTTTTTGTGATTTATTTATATATATATATACATACATACATACATACATACATACATACATACATACAGTCAGGTCCATAAATATTGGGACATGGACACAATTCTAACATTTTTGGCTCTATACACCACCACAATGGATTTGAAATGAAACGAACAAGATGTGCTTTAACTGCAGACTGTCAGCTTTAATTTGAGGGTATTTACATCCAAATCAGGTGAACGGTGTAGGAATTACAACAGTTTGCATATGTGCCTCCCACTTGTTAAGGGACCAAAAGTAATGGGACAATTGGCTTCTCAGCTGTTCCATGGCCAGGTGTGTGTTATTCTCTCATTATCCCAATTACAATGAGCAGATAAAAGGTCCAGAGTTCATTTCAAGTGTGCTATTTGCATTTGGAATCTGTTGCTGTCAACTCTCAAGATGAGATCCAGAGAGCTGTCACTATCAGTGAAGCAAGCCATCATTAGGCTGAAAAAACAAAACAAACCCATCAGAGAGATAGCAAAAACATTAGGCGTGGCCAAAACAACTGCTTGGAACATTCTTAAAAAGAAGGAACGCACCGGTGAGCTCAGCAACACCAAAAGACCCGGAAGACCATGGAAAACTGTGGTGGATGACCGAAGAATTCTTTCCCTGGTGAAGAATACACCCTTCACAACAGTTGGCCAGATCAAGAACACTCTCCAGGAGGTAGGTGTATGTGTGTCAAAGTCAACAATCCAGAGAAGACTTCACCAGAGTGAATACAGAGGGTTCACCACAAGATGTAAACCATTGGTGAGCCTCAAAAACAAGAAAGGCCAGATTAGAGTTTGCCAAACGACATCTAAAAAAATCTTCACGGTTCTGGAAAAACATCCTATGGACAGATGAGACCAAGATCAACTTGTACCAGAGTGATGGGAAGAGAAGAGTATGGAGAAGGAAAGGAACTGCTCACAATCCTAAACATACCACCTCATCAGTGAAGCATGGTGGTGGTAGTGTCATGGCGTGGGCATGTATGGCTGCCAATGGAACTGGTTCTCTTGTATTTATTGATGATGTGACTGCTGACAAAAGCAGCAGGATGAATTCTGAAGTGTTTCGGGAAATATTATCTGCTCATATTCAGCCAAATGCTTCAGAACTCGTTGGACGCCGCTTCACAGTGCAGATGGACAATGACCCAAAGTATACTGCAAAAGCAACCAAAGAGTTTTTTTAAGGGAAAGAAGTAGAATGCTATGCAATGGCCAAGTCAATCACCTGACCTGAATCTGATTGAGCATGCATTTCACTTGCTGAAAACAAAACTGAAGGGAAAATGCCCCAAGAACAAGCAGGAACTAAAGACAGTTGCAGTAGAGGCCTGGCAGAGCATCACCAGGGATGAAACCCAGCGTTGGGTGATTTCTATGCGTTCCAGACTTCAGGCTGTAATTGACTGCAAAGGATTTGCAACCAAGTATTCAAAAGTGAAAGTTTGATTTATGATTATTATTCTGTCCCATTACTTTGGTCCCTTAACAAGTGGGAGGCACATATGCAAACTGTTGTAATTCCTACACCGTTCACCTGATTTGGATGTAAATGTCAAATTAAAGCTGACAGTCTGCAGTTAAAGCACATCTTGTTCGTTTCATTTCAAATCCATTGTGGTGGTGTATAGAGCCAAAAATGTTAGAATTGTGTCGATGTCCCAATAGTTATGGACCTGACTGTATATATATATATTTTTTTTGCGCTGCGTTTAACCTCAATGGCGGTATTCCCGAGTGTAGCTCGGGATAAAGTTTCAGTACCACAAGCGGTAACCCCGAGCTACACTCGGGCTTACCATGCGGCGCTGCTCTGGGATCCCTCGATCTCTTACCTTGTCCTACGCTCCTGCGATGTCCTTCCTGCAGTGTCCTAGGCAATGTAATCCGGCGGATGCCGGCATCTGTCTTCTGGGTTCCGTCCCCTGCGAGCATCGGGACGTATGGGGGACGGAACAGCGGGAAATTTGAAAATGACAAAAAGTGACATTCACTAAAACCACATAGTATAACATTACTGTATCAAACCATTTCACATACATTTTGTCCCTAGTGCTTTGTCCTGTGCCCTGCCTGCATTTTTACTGTTCTTTCTGCCCGGAAACTGAGAAATGTCCATGGTGTCCAAAAAGCGTCCCTTTAGGTCAAAAGCGGTTTTAGACCAGCTAGAGAACAGCGATAGTAAATCAGAACGACTTGCAGAATTGAGTGATGATTCGTGGGGAAATTCGGCATCAGACACTGAAAACGATTTTGCGACTTTGCTCAGTGATGTGCGAACTTGGCGCTATATTTCAAATTTCAGTGTTTTTGGTTTGATTATATTATTGAATTAAATTTATTTTTATGTTATTATTTTGTGTTTCAAGTTTTAGCCTACCCGGGATGTATATTAGACTCTTGTTCGGACAGATTTCAGTGAGTTATTCCTAAAAATTACAGCCTACAATAAAAAAAATACATATTTCCATGCAAAAAAAATGTACTGCTTTGAGCACAGAAATATGGACATAATCAGACCGCTAGGGAGGTTAAAGGTGGCTGCCAGCAGATGGTTCTCCGGGCACAATCTTGTTCAGTGTAGTAATGCCAGAAAGCACTATTGGTATCTACTGCTACACTCCCTCCCACTCCCTTTCTCTACATTAAAACACTGTCCACAGGGCAGCTGCCCCTCTGGGATGCCCCCCCCCACCCCTATGTTCCAGCCCTGTACTGTAGTGTACTATTGACTTACTGGTTCCAGGTCCTGAAGTGCACTGCAGTTGCCTCCCACAAAAATGTCTACACAAGATGAAAGGAGAGGTACCGGGAAGACCACATGATATCAGCATTTGACATCATCAGTAACTCCAGACACATCTGGGAGAAAACACACTCCTACTCCCTCCTCCTGCTGCAGGCCAGTCACAGAAATATTGCTAAGACAGATTACCCTGCAGCTATCTGGACTGGGGACAGCATTATTAAAGCTGTACATCTGATTGAATGCTAGGAAAACAGGCCCAGACCTGCTCATTTGTTTTTTTTTTTTTTCTTTGTAAATAAATCTGGTACATAGTGGTGTGATATTTAGCTTGTGCATACAGTTAAATAAATATTGAAAATCTCTTTGCAGGTCCATGCATCATTGCATATTGGAGGTATGGATCATGGCTTGGTGCTATTAGCTGTCCCATTTGCCGTCAAACGGTAAGCAGCATTTTTCGGCTCTAGATAGGGACAACATCATTGGAAAGTTGGCAGTTGCCAGGGGATAAGTGTGCTGATTGTAAGGATTCCCATCTTTTCCTGTTCTGGTGACATCTAAAAACTTTGGAATTACGCTGATTTTAATTCCTGGTGACACTGGTGATCAGAACCACAGGGGACATGGACCGTTAATAAACCCTGTCGTAACCCTGTTGTAATCCCCTCACCACTTCTTCCAAATAAAGAAAAAGTTCCATTTGTATTTAAAATCCTTATTTGTGATGTAACATTGTCTTTTTACATTGCATGTTTGTAGGGGGGGACACTGTATATCTTTTGAACGTTTTAGATAAATATGTGAAAGAATTAACATTAAAGTGTACGTAAAAAACAATAACAAAAGTATAATATAAAGCAGTTTACCAATCCTTAGATGTGCTGGCTGTGTAATATTTGTTATTATCTTTTTCTTTTTTTTTTTTACTTATTGAACCAACCAATAACACACATCCTGTCTTAGTCTAGTGGTGTTCCCACATGATCATGCATTTTTACATGTGCATTTGATGTGTTTTCATGTTTCATGCATTTATTCGTGGGAGGAGGAGACTGGTTGTTAAACACAAAATGCTGCCTAAAATGCACCAAAAACATATGCACATGTGTTTTTTCATGCACTTTTCATGTCTTTGGATCCAAAAGCGCACAAAACTCACAATGCTGCACCTTCTCAGCGTGAAAGCAAATGCAGGAGAGAACACACTAGTGTGAATGCACTCACTCCTACTCTACTTCTATGGAGAAGCAATTGCAGGGGTGTTGTACTCTGACAGCTCTCAGGATACAGTGATCAGTGATCGCCCTGATTGGCTGCAGCCGCTGATTGATAAACGTTTTCTAGCATGACCCTTCAACAGAAGTAAAAAAATCAAGAAGACAGAAGTCAAGAAATCAAATGATCGACTTTTGCTGAGCAGGAACCAGACAGATTTATTTCAGTGAAGTTTATTTACTAAAGCTGGTTCACTCAGAATCTCATGCACTTCTGCATAGAAACCAATCGGCTTCCAGGTTTTATTACTAAAGCTTAACTGAACAAGTTGAGGCTAGAAGCTTTTTGGCTACCATACACAGCTGCACCAGATTGAGTGAACCAGCTTTAGTAAATAAACCCTACTGTGTGGCCAGCTATAGAAGCTAGGCACAGCCAAGTGCATGGACAAGTGTATTTTTATGTAAACAGTATTTTTATGTAAACAGTCTTATCAATGTGTGTGTTAACATATTAAAACACGTGTTTCTATTTATCATTTGTGATTATATTTGTACATGGGAAAGCCATATTTATTGCTGCATATGCAGTCTCGGTGAAGATAAGACTGTAATATTGTGATAAAAGTGCTCCTGCTAGCCAGAGATGATAATGTACAGTGAGGAACAGAAGTATTTGAACACCCTGCGATTTTGCAAGTTCTCCCACTTAGAAATCATGGAGGGGTCTGAAATTCACATTGTAGGTGCATTCCCACTCTGAGAGACCGAATTTAAAAAAAAACATTCAGGAAATCACATTGTATGATTTTTAAAGAATTTATTTGTCTTGCACTGCTGAACATAAGTATTTGAACACCTGAGAAAATCAGTGTTAATATTTGGTACAGAAGCCTTTGTTTGTAATTACAGAGGTCAAACGTTTCCTGTAGTTCTTGACCAGGTTTGCACACACTGCAACAGGGACTTTGGCCCACTCCTCCACACAGATCTCCTCTAGATCTGTTAGGTTTCGGGGCTGTCGCTGAGCAACACGAGTTTCAGCTCCCTCCAAAGATGTTCTATTGGATTTAGGTCTGATGACTGGCTAGGCCACTCCAGAACCTTGATATGCTTCTTACGGAGCCACTCCTTGGTTATCCTGGCTGTGTGCTTTGGGTCGTTGTCATGTTGGAAGACCCAGCCACAACCCATCTTCAATGCTCTGACTGAGGGAAGGAGGTTGTTGCTCAAAATCTCACAATAAATGGCCCCATTCATCCTCTCCTTGATACAGTGCAGTCGTCCTGTCCCCTTCGCAGAAAAGCACCCCCAAAGCATGATGTTACCACCCCCATGCTTCACAGTAGGGATGGTAACTCATCCTTCTTTTTCCTCCAAACACGACGAATGAAGTTTAGACCAAAAAGTTCTACTTTGGTCTCATCTGACCACACGACTTTCTCCCATGCCTCCTCTGGATCATCCAGATGGTCATTGGCAAACTTCAGACGGGCCTGGACATGTGATGACTTGAGCAGGGGAACCTTCCGTGCAATGCATGATTTGAAACCATGACAGCGTAGTGTTCTACCGACAGTGACCTTTGAAACTGTGGTCCCAGCTCTCTTCATGTCATTGACCACCTCCTCCCTTGTAGTTCTGGGCTGATTCCTCACCTTTCTTATCGAGGTGAGATCTTGCATGGAGCCCCAGTCTGAGGGAGACTGACAGTCTTCTTTAGCCTCTTCCATTCTCTAACAATTGCTCCAACAGTTGATCTATTTTCACCAAGCTGCTTGGCAATTGCCCCGTATCCCTTTCCAGCCTTGTGGAGGTCCACAATTTTATCTGTGGTGCCTTTTGACAGCTCTTTGGTCTTGCCCATGGTAGTAGTTGGCATCTGACTGACTGTGCGGTGGACAGTTGTCTTTAAAGAGCTCAGACAGGTGCTACTAAGTTAGATTAATGAGTGGAGTAGAGGTGGACTTTTTAAAGGCACAGTAACAAGTCTTTGAGAGCCAGAATTCCTGCTGTTTCTTAGGTGTTCAAATACTTATGTTCAGCAGTGCAAGACAAATAAATTCTTTAAAAATCATACAATGTGATTCCCTGAATTTTTTTTTTAATTCTGTCTCTCAGAGTGGGAATGCACCTACAATGTGAATTTCAGACTCCTCCATGATTTCTAAGTGGGAGAACTTGCAAAATCGCAGGGTGTTCAAATACTTCTGTTCCTCACTGTATTTGCCTACTAAAATGACCCGAGGGAGAGAACGTCACCACTTTCCTACTCAAGGCAAGAAAGAGGTCCTCACTTACTCAAAGTAACGTGTCTTGTTTATTTGTAAAGTGTGTGTTTTTTATGATCGGTCCACTCTAATCCAGTACAGAGTCACTGAATAATAGATTAGTGATATGAATAATTCATCTATATCTGTGTGAGTGAATTATCCGGTTTAAAACATTTGTTGAGTGGGTTTTGGATGTTAATTGAAATAACTGTTAATTTTAGGTAACGTTGCTATTTCCGATGTTTCAAGTCACTGAACAGCAAGATGTGCAAGAGATATTTCAGGAAGTTAACAGTTATAATAGAAGATTTTCGGGACAGCCTCGTTCTGTAAGTACAAATTCCATAATTGGGTTAATCACATTCAAATATCAAAAACTGGGTCCCAATTCCTAAGTGCGGCAAAAGAGATTCATATCTTTTTTTTTTTTGCTTAGTACTCAGTCTCTCTTCAGCCAACATTATTTCAATGTGAATGTGATAGATTTAACACTGAAGTTTTTAGGTTTTTCTTTTTTTTTTCTTCAGCTGAAGTTGCATAACTTTAGCTAGGTACACATGGGCTGAAAACAGCTGGAACAAGGCCAGAAGCCAGGTTTACCTGTAATGAAGTGTGTCCCTTGCCCTGCTGACTGATGGTTCCTGTAGAAATCTACTCCCCAGTGATGCCTGGTCCTCTTCACAGCACTGAACTCCTAGTGCTGCAGGGTTAATAACTTCAGGTCTAACCTTCAAATACCTTGAAGTCCTCTCCTCCATTGACCAAAGTCCTTGCATTGTTATCACAGCATGTAACACTGTAAAACAACGAAAGACTTTTGTTGAATTGAGGCAAGGGGAGGAAGGAGCGGGCACCCACCAGGATCTTCACCAAAGTTCGTCCCAAAGCTTTTATCCCCTGCAGCACTGAAAGTTCAGCGCTGTGAAGAAGACTAGGCATCACTGAGGTAGATTGCTACAGCAACTATCAACCTACAGGACGAGGGATATACTTTATTACAGGTATGTTATGTGATTGAAGCTGTAGCAAAAAAAAAAAACCCAGTTTTTTAACTAAACTTCAGCTGTAAGGACCTGGTAATGCATAGACTTCTTGAAGGATAACACGCACCCTTGCAGTATAGTGCTTTATATGTGCAGGAGACTACCTAGTGGTACTTTCTGAGCCGACATGGGCGTTCTCTAGGGTATGGTTCATTTATGGTCTGCCATCATTTCTGCATTTTTGAACAAAGGGGTAGGGGGTTAGAGCATCCATCTGGTTTTTGCTTTGCTCACTATCACTTCAGTGAGCAAACAAACACATTTGTTAATAGAGTGAAGAAGGGTTAGGACTTTTGGCAATGGCTTTTTATTGCTGTCTATGCCTACCTGTTCTGGTTACAACCACACCCCCTGTTTCTGGTATGGGTGTCATAGGGATAAGAAGTGAGATCCCTAGTACGGGCACAGACAGAAATTACAACCTGGAGGACATTTTAACTCTTCTCCACTCTACCCAAAACTTAAACTTGAAGGAAGTGTATCAACATAATATTCTGGAAACTGGCATTTTGAGTTCAGCAATGGCAGCCTCCATGTTTATCTCCATTCAGGTTTATATAGAGATGCATTGTTAAACGCTAACAAGAAAATAATTCTGTTTTTGTATTTTAATATTCTAGCTTCTAGAAAGGATCATGGATCTGCCTACCTTGTTACGCCACGCATTTCGAGAGATGTTTTCAGTGGGTGGTCTCTTCTGGATGTTCCGAATCAGAATTGTTCTCTGTCTGCTGGGAGCCTTTTTCTATCTTGTGTCACCACTGGACATTATTCCTGAAGCTCTCTTTGGTATTCTAGGTTTCATGGATGATTTCTTTGTTTTGTTTTTATTGCTTATTTACATTTCTATTATGTATCGAGAAGTTGTGACCCAAAGACTGCACAGGTGAAAACAGGTATGTTTAATGCAGGAGCCTTCAAATAATTCTCTATGCAGTTTGGAATATGTGATTTTTTTTTTAATTTTTTTTTTGCTGAACTGGAATTGTAAATGTGTTTTTCATGATGTAATAGGACATCGTTAAAGGTTTCTTTGCTTCCCTAAATGCTTGATTTGTAATTATATCTGAATCTTCCAGCAACATATTCTTTGTCTTGCACATGTCTCATCATTTGGCTCTTTGATGGCCTTTTGATGGGTTTATTGCAAGCCAGATGCTTCTGTAACTCAGTCTAATGCCCTACAGTCGGTAGCACATTGTACTGAATTAGAATCCTTTTTAAGCTAGAAGGAATTGAACTTTCTCTGTCTGAAACCAGCACTTATTGAACGCTGCATTGTGTTTTTTTTTTTTTTTTTTTATTTTAGTAACCCATTCATGGGTTACAGACTGGCAATAAAATGTAAAGAACAATTAAAAAAGCAGAACCCTGCCCCCCAATTGAATATTCAGTATAGGATGCAATGGGGCAATATTTTTTTTTTCTCAACAGTGAAACTAAAGGGAATGTAGAGAATGTATTGTTTTTTCATTTTTTTTTTTGTTTAATTACCTGCAAAAAGAGATCAGCTTTTTGTAAATAATGTTAATGTTTTCAACATCTGGTTTGTATGTAAAGTTTGTAGATATATGTACATGAGGGCAGTCATATTTGTTTCTTACATATACTGCCTCTGCTTCCTGCTTTATCATACTGTATAATATTTGTGCTTTAGGCTCCATGCACACTGCACTCCAAAGGACACCTAGGAGAAAAGCAGTTGGAAAAACGCAGTAAAAGTCACTTTTTTTTTTTTTTGCATGTGCGTTTATGCAAGTTTGGTATTAATGCATTCTAACTAGCCAGAATATTAATTTATGCTGGATATTAAAATGTATTACCATGCAAACGTGCATTGATGCACGTTTGTGCATTTTTTCAGTCCGAACACTCCTCTCCAGAATGTACAAATTTGTTTTGTTTTTTTTTTTCTAGCCTCTAAACTCTTTTGCTTCCAAACACCTGTAAATGTCTGTGTGCATGGACACATAGGCTAACATAGAGGGCCATTTAAAGTCAGAAAAAAAAAAACTTCAAATGCCTGTAAAAAAGGTGTCTTTAAGCTGCAGTATGCATGAAGCCTTAGACATACCATAGACGGAGAGAATTTCTTTCCTGCAACAACTGGTTGCAGGAAAGATATTCACTAATTTCCCCCATCAACACAGACAGTGTTTACAGGGGAATCCCTCCCGCTGAGCCATTGTGTTCCCTAGACGGAGGGAGCCGTCCCCGCTGGGAGAACACAGTGATTATTGCTATTGCCTAGAACAGCCACTAGGGATAATCACATGTAAATTCCGTCATGGATCGATCAACTTGTGTCTATTCAGTCTGTTTATACATGGTTCAGCAGGAACCGGCTGAGATTCAAACCGCCTATGGCCGGCTTTACTCTTCATCCAAAAATGCATGTTTGTGAGTTAGCTGACTCCTTGAACACAATACACTCCCTATATGACTGATATCTTTTCTTGATGGTTGTTAAGAGAAATGCAGTTGCATTGCACTTAGTCATTAGGAGTTCCCTCCAGTGGATAATCTAAAAATCTCAGTATTTTAATAAAGAAGTATTGAATAGCAAACATTTAAAATTGTACAAAACTAAATTACTACTTTAAAGTGTATGTAACCCTAACAATTAATTTGTTAGTTGCCCCCATTTGGTCTGTTAAGCATACCATTGAAAGTGTTTTGTTATATCTGTTCAAAAGGTGCAAAAATATCTGTTGAACCTGCCAGAAATCCAGTGCTACCCTATTCATTCTGTAGTGTTATCTGAATCATTGTTATTAACCCTGCCTAGTTCACCTCTGTTAACTAAAAAACCACCCCAGTAAGTTATGGAAATGAGAGGGTTCTTTAAACCTATGGTTTGAGCTTTGTCACCCTAGGACAGGAAGTGTAGTACTGACAGAATCTCTGAGTAAAAATAAAGAGCCTGAAAAAGAGAACAAATGCAGCCACCACATCTAAGGACTAAATCTGCACTATATTACATTCTTGTTTTTTGGATATAGATGCGAAATATACAGTGGGGATCAAAAGTTTGGGCACCCCAGCTAAAATTTTTTATTACTGTGCATAAAGAAGCCAAGGAAAGATGGAAAAATCTCCAAAAGGCATCAAATTACAGATTAGACATTCTTATAATATGTCAACAAAAGTTAGATTTTAATTCCATCATTTACACTTTCAAAATAACAGAAAACAAAAAAATGGCATCTGCAAAAGTTTGGGCACCCAAACTTTTGTCAATATCCTCTGTTCGGAATGTAATTAAGAAATGGCAGTCATCAGAAACAGTGCAAGTTAAAGCAAGATCTAGAAGACCAAGAAAAATAGCAGACAGAACAGCTCGCAGGATTGTGAGAAAAACAATTCAAAACCCACGTTTGACTGCACGATCCCTCCAGAAAGATCTGGCAGACACTGGCGTTGTGGTACACTATTCCACTATAAAGAAATACTTGTACAAATATGGTCTTCATGGAAGAGTCATCAGAAGAAAACCTCTTCTACGTCCTCACCACAAAAATCATCGTTTGAACTTTGCAAATGAACATATAGACAAGTCTGATGCATTGTGGAAACAAGTTCTGTGGACCGATGAGGTTAAAATTGAACTTTTTGGCCGGAATGAGCACAGGTACATTTGGAGAAGGGGCACAGAATTTAATGAAAAGAACCTCTGTCCAACTGTTAAGCATGGGGTTGGATCAATCATGCTTTGGGGTTGTGTTGCAGCCAGTGGCACAGGGAACATCTCAGGAGTAGAAGGAAAAATGGATTCAATAAAATTTCAGCAAATTTTGGATGGTAACTTGATGCCATCTGTGAAAAAGCTGAAGTTAAAGAGAGGATGGCTTCTACAAATGGATAATGATCCTAAGCACACCTCAAAATCCACGGGGGATTACATCAAGAGGCGTAAACTGAAGGTTTTGCCATGGCCTTCACAATCTCCTGACCTCAACATAAGTGAAAATCTATGGATAGACCTTAAAAGAGCAGTGCGTGACAGACAGCCCAGAAATCTCAAAGAACTGGAAGACTTTTGTAAGGAAGAATGGGCAAAGATACCTCAAACAAGAATTGAAAGACTCTTGGCTGGCTACAAAAAGCGTTTACAAGCTGTGATACTTGCCAAAGGGGGCAGTACAAGATATTAACTCTTCAGGGTGGCCAAACTTTTGCAGACGCCATTTTTTTGTTTTTGGTTATTTTGAAAGTGTAAATGATGGAAATAAAATCTAACTTTTGTTGACATATTATAAGAATGTCTAATCTGTAATTTGATGCCTTTTGGAGATTTTTCCATCTTTCCTTGGCTTCTTTATGCACATTAATACAAATTTTTAGCTGGGGTGCCCAAACTTTCCCCACTGTGTGTGTATGTACATATATATATGTATGTGTGTGTATATGTATATGTGTGTGTATATGTATATGTGTGTGTATATGTATATGTGTGTGTATATGTGTGTGTGTGTGTATATATATATATATGTATGTATGTATGTGTGTGTGTGTGTGTGTGTGTGTGTGTGTGTGTATATATGTATATATATATGTATATATATATATATATATATATATATATATATATATATATATATATATATATATATATATATATATATATATATGTATATATATATATATATATATACACAAATACATATATATATGTACATACACACACATACATATATATATGTACATACACACACATGTATGTATGTGTATATATGTGTGTGTGTGTGTGTATATATATATATATAGAACACTACAATAATACACTACAATAATAATTCAAAATATTTGCTCGCTGAAAATACACTATATTTTTCCTTTTAAAAATCTCCTCACCCCTAGCAAAACTTATAAACTCCGCTATGGCTTTGATGTCAGGTTTACATTTTATAAAATGGGAACGTTCCATATATTCCTGTTGAAAACCCAGTATAGAGTGGGTAAATCAGCAGTGTTGCCTAACACACATTCAAGTTTTAATTCAGCCTTAACAGAAAAACTGTAAAGGTGAACTAACACCAGACACCCTTCCCACCCCCTCGGTCACCTCTGTACTTACCTCTGGGGTTGCTAAGCTGTCAGCATTCCCACAGCTAGTCCAGGGATTGAAATTCCTTCTTCTCTGTGCAGCTCTTCAAGGACAGACCAAATCAATTCACTGGGATGGTGTTGGCCAATCATAATCTATCTGGTGCAATACTGAAGCACTGCATGGAGAAAAGAGAGAAGGGTAGGTATTTCAAATTCCCCGACCGTTGGACAAGCTGCGGGGGTGCTGACAGCTTTTTTTGAAAAGGTGAACTATCCCTTTAATGAATTATCCATGGAAAAATATACATTTAAATATAAAGTGTATGGCAAAAAACCCCCCCAAAAATAAATAAATATATAATTTATGTGTGTATGTCTTTTTTTTTTTTTTTATTTCTCATTTGGACAGTGAAGAGTTAAAACTGTCAGGTTTTTGTTTGTAGTCTGTATCCCCTTTAGGGGGTTTCATTCTCTCTGTCCTGATCATCAGTATCACCAGGAATACAGAATAGAGGATAAATATTCCAATGGACACACTTGTTCATATGACGGCTGTCTAAGTGGGAGTTTCCCTTACATTGGAAAGAGATCCTCTCATTCCCACAAAGTCTATAGCACAGAAAGTGACGTGAAATTTCCTTAATGAAACACAGATGGTATAAAGAAAAAAAACTGACAGCAATTTTGACCTTTCATGCTATCCAACAATTTTGACTTTAAATATGCTTTAGATTAGATATAACTTTAGATTGGGCTAAACTAGCTTGCGACAGGGACATGCTGAACAAATATACACTATATTGCCAAAAGTATTTGGACACCCCTCTAAATCATTGGTTTTAGGTGTTCCAATAGGTGAGTCAATAGCTAAAGACTTCCATGTGACTTCATGTGGCCTTACGATTAGCACAACAATAGTGCATAGAGAGCTTTGTGGAATGGGTTTCCATGGCCAAGCAGCTGAATCAAAGCCTTACATCACCAAGTGCAATGCAAAGTTTCAGATGCAGTGGTGTAAAGCATGCCGTCACTGGACTCTGTGAAGAATCATGCTTCTCTGTCTGGCAATCCGATGGACGTGTCTGGGTTTGGTGGTTGCCAGAAGAACGGTACCTGCCTGACTACATTGTGCCAAGTGTAAAGTTTGGTGGAGGGGGGATTATGGTGTGGGGTTGTTTTTCAGGGGTTGGGCTTGGCCCCTTAGTTCCAGTGAAGGCAACACTTAAGGCGTCTGCATACCAAGATATTTTGGACAATTTTATGCTCCCAACTTTGTGTGAACAGTTTGGGGATGGCCCCTTCCTGTTCCAACATGACTGCGCACCAGTGCACAAAGCAAGGTCCATAAAGACATGGATAAGCGAGTTTTGGGTGGGGAAACTTGACTGGCCTGCACAGAGTCATGACCGCAACCCCACAGAACACCTTTGGGATGATTTATAGCGGAGACTTTGAGCCAGGCCTTCTCGTCCGACATCAGTGCCTGACCTCACAAATGCGTTTCTGGAAGAATGGTCAAACATTCCCATAGACACACTCCTAAACCTTGTGGACGGCCTTCCCAGAAGAGATGAAGCTGTTATAGCTGTAAAGGGTGGGCCAACTCAATATTGAACCATATGGACTAAGACTGGGATGTCATTAAAGTTCATGTGCATGTAAAGGCAGGCGTCCCAATACTTTTGGCAATATAGTGTATCAACAGATGCAGCTTGATGCCTGGTGCTCAGATGAGCAATGATGAGAGCATCACGGCATCAACAAAAAATAAAAAAAAAAAACTATGGTGTTTATAGACAGCAGTAAAACAGTTATATTGTACGACTTGCATTTCCCACAAGTTGTTGAGTGGCATCTCACCAGGCCTGAGTACTTTCATATGTAGGACAGTGGGCATGCCTAGTCCTATGCAAATGCTGACTTTCAGAAAGTTAGTATTTCACAGAGTTTTCAGTGAGCTGCTTGCATTAGGAAGGCGAGCTGCACAGTTAAGTAGTTGCAAACATTTTATGTTGCCATTTATACAGTATCACTGTCACTTTTGCGGTCTGTAAAGGTTGTATTTTTCATAGAGGAACAGCATAGTGCAGTACAGCAGCACTCTTCAGTGAAGGGACCTCTGCACTGTTTGTATTCTCAGTCACGAGCTGCAGCACATGCTTTGGGCAGATGGCATCAAGCTGTTTCTGTGAAGACACAGCTATTCTCCCTTAGCTGCCAGGCAAGACTATTAACCTACACAAATAATTTCGTGCAATAAGACACAGGAAAGAGTGGAAATTCATGATTTAGCTTTAAAACAGAAATAGACATTGTTCTGTATTTATCGTATACATTTCTATGGTTTTATATTACACCAGTGCTATTTTTAATTACAAAAGCTCTCTTTCAGTCTGGATAGTATTAATACATGGACAAACAGAAACCTTGAAAGGCAGGCAGCTGACTATACCGCTGTATGCTATTTAGCACATGTGAATTGATGTAAAGTGCAACTTTACTTTCAGTGGAGTTACACTTTATATGCTTGCTCCTCCTCCTCCCATGACAAATCACATATTTAAATATCTGTGCTGCACTGCGATTTTGCTGTGTGGACTACTCTACCTAACACAGTCTCTTCTTTACAATCCTCATTGTTTTTTTCCATGTATGTATGCCCCTATATCCATTTTTTCCTGTGCAAAATTCAAAAGAGGCTATGCAGCTCCAAGACTCCACAGATTGGGGATTGGTAAATATGAGAGTTGTCAGGGGGTACAAGGGAGGTCATGGAAGCACAGTAAATGAAACTTTGCTAAAAGGTATTAGGTGAAGACTAAGGCAAGCCATAGATTATACAATTTTTTTTCTTTCTTTCCACCATGGGTTCCCTCATTAACACTGACTTAATCTCTCCTGCAGAGCCAGCAGGGAGCCTTCTTTGCCAGCAAAACACAATGATCACTGCTAGCGCTATAGCTGGCAGTAATTGCATACAAAATGTCTCACAGGCTGGTTGTACTGAAGTCAAATGATGGATCAACTTTAATAAAACCAGCCAGCCCATAGATGGATCACATTTTGGCCGGAGCAGCTGGATCCATCTATGGCCGGCTTAGGTATTTAGTGTGCGTTTTGTTTAGATTTCAGAGTAAAAGGTCTTCCATGCTTCACAGCATATGCAGCAAAATGTCAGAGCTTTCCCAGATATAAAACTTAAAAGTATTACTAAGTAAGTACTTCTATATTTCTAAGTTCTACTCCATTGTACTTTAAATTTGTTTTAGAACATTGTTTTCCAAGTTATTGCAAGTATGCAACCATTTTATAAAAGCTAGTTTTTGCAGAATACCTCAAATTTTAAGCACATCTTGACATGTGTACATTTATTGGCTGTACTATTCCCCCCCCCCCCCCAATTGTGCATAAATGTATTCCAGGCAATATCTATAATATCTATTTGTAATAGCAAGAAAATACATGGATTTGTTTTATATGCAATATATGGTTTACTGAAATTTCATGCCTGTCATTGAGAATTTCCTTTATAATTAGATATATATTCTGTGTTGCACATAGCAGCAATTGACATCCAACAATTTTTGAAAGCTTTTCTCTGAATAGTCATCTCTTATCTACTCAAGATGGTCTACTGATGTGACTTTTTCATAGTGGATATATAAAAGGGCATCTAGTATTTAACCTAGGACTACTTTTAAAAAAAATCATATACTTCATTCACTTAATGGGCCATGCTTGGAAGGTTCTACACCCTCCAACCATGACAGGGTTTAGGAACCAGCACTACAGAGGAGACCTCAAGTTATGTGGCTCTTGCTCCCTACTATAGCTCCAACTTTATAAGTCGTCCCTCGGCATCGCACTCCGTTTGATGCTCTGGGATGGTGAGTCAGGAAGTCCTGGCCGAGATCTACTGGTAGATCATGATCTACTGGTTGCTTATCCCCAGACTAGGGACTATGGACTGTGGGATGTGTAGTGTGCATAGAGTAGTGCACATGACTGCAACTAACATATATTGCTCGTTTCAGAAAAGAAAACTGAGGAAAAAAAAGGAGAGCTCAAGGATGACCATACAAGGAGGCAGAAAAGCACAGTAAGGGCCCAACCATGTGTTTTTACCACCACCAACCCCTTCCTCTTAAGTTGCAAAGGCTGCAGACAGGGATAGAGGGGGGGGAACACTATTCCAGGTTGGTCCTCCTGAATCTGCCACAGTCGCACAACACAGGTGCCGGCCTAGCTCATAACTGGAGATAGCAGAGGGAGAAAATCTGGTCGCACACTGAAATCGCCTTTATTGAAAGGTATCCGTAGAATGTCCATAAAGACCAGTGAATACACAGTGGGGAGGGGTGAGAGATCAGCTAGCGCGTTTCATGCTTACTGGTGCTTACTCATAGCATAGGTTTATATTATGCATTGAATAAGCCCCAGTAAGCCTGAAACAATTTAGCTGGTCTCTCAGAAGCAAATGGTAATTTTATTATTATAGCAGATGTTACAGTTCAGTGGCTGAACTGCCTTACCATAAAAACGATTTTGTCTTCTGCTCTTCATGAGTTGTGTGGAATTGTGAAATAGCTGTACATTTCTTATGCATAGGTACTCCTGTGTCTGAACCTCATAGTTGTATACAGGCAGCATGAGATCATCTAAGTCACTCCAGCTCTGTCTGCTAGTCTCAGGAGATTTGGAGTGGAATTTTGTGAAGTCATTACTGTGCAGATCACTGTTTGCCTTTCTGGAGAGGAAACTCTACCTTGGGACATAGAGTGCAAGGTTCCATTCTGTAGGTCTGTGCTTCTCCACCTCTCCTGCTGATTCCTGAATATTTCCCCAGCCAATTTTTAGATCACCAGTCTTTAGAGGAGGAGCTCTGACACAAGGAAGAAGAGCCCTTATCTTGTACCAAGATGGCCATCTCCACAGAAAGAGACCATATGGAACAGAGCATGGTAAGATCAGTTGCACAAAACCTACAATCAGTACTGGTGAATAGTCCTTTACCCTTTGGGCACAACTTCCACACTCCGGGTACTTTTTAAAGGATAAGTTCACCTTTTTGGGCAGAATTGCACTTTTCATAATAAAGAGAAACATTTTCCAATGCCATTGCTGGCCCAGCCATTCCAAACTCTTAGTTATAACAATATTCAACACTTCATACACTCTCCTTTTTTTTTAGTTAAATGTGTTAGAAGAATTTTCAAGGGTACACTACAGTGAAATGCCTATTGTGGTTCCACTCAAGATGACCCAATACATGGTTGATTAATAGGCTACCTTAGATAAAGGAGGTAAAAAAGTTACAGGGCTTGAACTTTGTCACAGACAGTATAAGGAATGGTAGCTATACTCTTATAGTATACGGTCCGGTGATATTAATGGAGTGTTAGGCTTCAAGATTGCATAGTGTAACAACAGCAAAGATGATGTCTGATAGAAGATCATTTTGGCACAGTGGGCAAAAGTCCAGGCTCTAGATCTTGATAAGAAACCAGTACAGCAATTGTATACCATGGGAAATATGGATTGGAATATGGAAAATGTATTTTAACTGAGTGAAGTGGGAGAAATAAAATCCTATTGTAAAATATCTTGAATTGATTCTCTTTATAGATTGTTCAAAGAGAAGTTGTGTGCAATCTCCCTCCTCCATTGTGAACTTTCTATTTAAAATGTGTTCCTGTTTGATTATCTAGCTATGTTTTTGGTCTGAATCAGAACTGGGTATTATCAAGAGTTTGTATATGTTAGAGACCAGTCCTCTGCATGTCGCTCCCATAATGCAAATTTTTCAATGAGTGTAGGGGAAAAGAAGGTTAGATTAGGGCAATAGAGTGCACAAAATTTGAAGATAACCGAACAGTAATCTGGAAGGTAATTCATATCTCTTGTAGAGTAGTAAAGGGAAGGAGATTATTTCCTTTTGTAACTGTTATTGATGTGTTTTTTTGTTTTTTTTTTAAATATTACAGCACAATTTCCCATCCCTTACATTCCTTCTCATAAGACAGCAGCTCCCGTCCTATTAGGATAGGATTGATGATTATACAACTGGCACCACATCCTTGATCACATGCATAGATAACTAAGAAAGCAAACCTGAGGCTTTTAAGGTGCCAACAACAGACTAAGAAATTGCATAAAATTTTATTTTTATTTTACGAAGATTAAAACTGAAAGATTAAAAAGTAGCCCTCAATACACATGCAGCTTACAGAATATCTTGTCTATACAGAGACCGTGTATTCCCAGACTGGAAAACTACCAAGAACAATCTATAAAAAGAGGTCATTTATAAATGTTAATAATCAGGGTATTTCAAGTGTGAAAAAAGTCACATCACATATAAGGGGTGCTAGAGGTGTCCTATTCTACGTTTTTTCACGCCATGGCTTCATCAGGAAAATACATTATTAAAATACGTTGGAAATATGTATGAAAAGCATAAACACTGAATAAGTTTTCATATCCATTTAATACTATTATAATGTACAGTATATATAGTAACTTAAACACTTGCTAGATTGCTTCCCTCATACCAAACTAACAGGAGGAAATGCTGAGGATTCCTACAAGGCACACAGTTCCCCGATGATAGAAAAGGGAAGATCAAAGCCCACATGCATTAGGAAACCAAAGGGAGAAGCAAACAAAGGGTTGTGCAGTGTCATATACCATATATGAATTGAGTCTTAAGTCATAGTATGCTGTGTGTGTATATATAATAAGTATTTATGACCAAAAAACTGGCTTGGAGCATAGATGGGCAAAATAAATATTGGAACGTCACATGCCTATGTATAAATCCCATACTTGAATATAAACAAAATGGACCCCAGATAGTGTTTTGGACTAAAATGGTATTTGTCCTCATAATATATCTAACATATATAATAATATATTATGTATAATATTTATATATTAGTGGTAAAGCATTAAAAAAAATCAAATTAAACGCTTAATCAAAAAGCTTCTAACCCACCTCACAAGGTGTAAATAAGCTCTTAGTCATATCACGCCAGCCATATAGAAGGGGAGAGAGAAGTCATATATATAAATGTAAAAACAGATTGTAAAAGTAGAGTAGTAGTGCAGTTGCTTTAGATCTGAAGCTCTGAAATGAGACAAAGCTCTTCTGATTTCTATCATCCAATCATGTGCAAGCAAAAATTGATTTTTTTTCTATTTTCCTTGCATGTAATTCGGTATTCTTTGCAGAGTGAAGATTTTACTTTATTTACTAAGCTCTGGAGCAACTACACTTGTAGTACACAGTATATTCGCCTTTAGTAAATCAAGCCCCTCATGTGTCCATGGACACAGACTTTTAACAGTATTTAGTGGCAGGGGCTTTTGGAGGCAGGAAAATAAGCCCCACTGCCAGTGTGTCTAGAGAGCAGCAGAGTTTTAACAGAAAAAATGCTTGATGCTTGTAAACGCATCTAAACGTTTGTTAACACTGTATTTTTTCTTCTAAAACTCTGCTGCCAGGATGAAAGGCTTCTAGAAGAGTTTGCAAAAACGTCCTGTGTGCATGAGGTCTTAAACCTCTACCATAGCATGTCCCACCAGCATACCTAATAAAATTGAGCCGGCAGATATGCTCCTTAGATGCACTCTTCACCTGAAATGATGCACTTGCACCTTGTGTCACATCTGGTGCAGACACCAGGGTGCCATGCATTTGTCACCAATGTCGGGATACGGTCCACCCATAGTGCCCAATCCAGATCCTGCCATAAAAGCAAGGGGGGCGCCAGAGTTGTCCACTGTGCCCACGCACCCAGGCATGTACAACAACTCCACACATGCTTAGAATGTTAGTGCTCATAGGAGATAGAAGAGGCATATACAACGTCCACGTCCACAACTGTGAAACTCAAAAAATTAGAATATCGTGCAAAAGTTCATTTATTTCAGTAATGCAACTTAAAAGGTGAAACTAATACATGAGATAGACTCATTACATGCAAAGCAAGATAGTTCAAGCTGTGATTTGTCATAATTGTGATGATTATGGCTTACAGCTCATGAAAACCCCAAATCCACAATCTCAGAAAATTAGAATATTGTGAAAAGGTGCAATATTCTAGGCTCAAAGTGTCCCACTCTAATCAGCTAATTAAGCCATAACACCTGCAAAAGGTTCCTGAGCCTTTAAATGGTCTCTCAGTCTAGTTCAGTAGGAATCACAATCATGGGAAAGACTGCTGATCTGACAGTTGTGCAGAAAACCATCATTGACACCCTCCATAAGGAGGGAAAGCCTCAAAAGGCAATTGCAAAAGAAGTTGGATGTTCCCAAAGTGCTGTATCAAAGCACATTAATAGAAAGTTATGTGGAAGGGAAAAGTGTGGAAGAAAAAGGTGCACAAGCAGCAGGGATGACCACAGCCTGGAGAGGATTGTCAGGAAAAGGACATTCAAAAGTGTTGGGGACTTTCACAAGGCGTGGGCTGAGGCTGGAGTCAGTGCATCAAGAGCCACCACACACAGACGGATCCTGGACATGGGCTGCAAATATCGTATTCCTCTTGTCAAGCCGCTCCTGAACAACAAACAACGTCAGAAGCGTCTTACCTGGGCTAAAGAAAAATGGACCTGGTCTGTTGCTCAGTGGTCCAAAGTCCTCTTTTCTGATGAGAGCAACTTTTTCATCTCATTTGGAAACCAAGGACCCAGAGTATGGAGGAAGAATGGAGATGCACACACTGAAAGATGCTTGAAGTCCAGTGTGAAGTTTCCACAGTCTGTGTTGATTTGGGGAGCCATGTCATCTGCTGGTGTTGGTCCACTGTGCTTCATTAAGTCCAGGGTCAACACAGCCGTCTACCAGGAGATTTTGGAGCACTTCATGCTTCCTTCCACAGACCAGCTTTATGGGGATGCTGACTTCATTTTCCAGCAGGACTTGGCACCTGCCCACACTGCCAAAAGCACCAAAACCTGGTTCAATGACCGTGGGATTACTGTGCTTGATTGGCCAGCAAACTCACCTGACCTGAACCCAATAGAGAAGCTATGGGGCATTGCCAAGAGAAAGATGAGAGACATGAGACCGAACAATGCAGTAGAGCTGAAGGCCGCTATTGAAGCATCCTGGTCTTCCATAACACTTCAGCAGTGCCACAGGCTGATAGCTTCCATGCCACGCCGCATTGAGGCAGTAATTGCTGCAAAAGGGGCCCAAACCAAGTACTGAGTACATATGCATGCTTATACTTTTCAGAGGTCCGATATTGTTCTATGTACAATCCTGTTTTATTGATTGCATGTAATATTCTAATTTTCTGAGATTGTGGATTTGGGGTTTTTATGAGCTGTAAGCCATAATCATCACAATTATGACAAATCACGGCTTGAACTATCTTGCTTTGCATGTAAAGAGTCTGTCTTATATATTAGTTTCACCTTTTAAGTTGCATTACTGAAATAAATGAACTTTTGCACGATATTCTAATTTTTCGAGTTTCACCTGTAGATCTACACTGACCCCAACCTGTCAGGAGGAACAGGGAAATGTATAACTTACAATAACAAAGGGCACATCAGTCCATTTTATTAGAATTACAAAATCAGATGTATACTCAAACAACTTGGATATCAAATTCCATAATGAACATGAAACTGTCTGGTCTTCTCAACGAATCCCAAAATGTAGGAAGACCATCCAAAGAGGCTGATGTGTTTTGAGGGTTTATCCCCTCTTCATCAGAGCCACAAAATGTGTCAGCCTGTTTGGAGGGTCTTCTCACATTTGAGATTCGTTGAAGAGACCAGACGGTTTAATGTTCATTGTGGAATTTGATGTATACACAAACAAATATATTTTAAGTCGCATCTGTTTTTTTAATTCTAATAAAATCATCAAAGGTAATGCGCTAGGCTGGATCGCCCTCTGTTTGTTTCTTGTTTTGTGCAGTTTTTCTTCTGGGTTTCTCCAGTCCGTAAGAGGGCAGCAAAGCCGCTGCTAGTACTAGATCAGCTGAAGAATCTAGATTGATTGCCAGCCAGTGCACGTCTCTCAAGTGTTACTGTTGCCTGCAAAGGTATAACCTACCCTGCAATCACTATGACCAGCTGGGCAGAAAAAGGAGGGGCTTCGGGATGAGCCAAAATAGCAAAGCAATGTTCTGTGATTGTGCTGCTTTAAAGGGACCAAGCCTCAATCGGGGTAATGGTCTCTGGGCATCCATATTTTTTTCACCCTGCATGTAGGGAAGAAAAAAAAGAAACTGAAAAGGGGAGAATCTTGAGAGCCAAGGATAAGAGATAAAGTAGGATCAAATCCTCCTATTATGGATAAATGCAGGATAAATTTACAATTCATAGAAAAAAAAATACTGTAACACGCAAACATAAAATAAAGCACACATATTGTATATATATTTTTAAAAAGGTCACACAGCTTACCTAGATAATTTTTCAAATAGAATAAATGTATGGACAGCACAGTGGCTAAACAGTTAGCACTTCCGCCTGGCAGTACTAGGGTCGTTGGTTCAAATCCCAACCATGGCACCAGCTGCCTGGAGTCTGCATGTTCTCCCTGTGCCTGCGTGGGCTTCCTCCAGGCGCTTCAGTTTCCTCCCACACTCCAAAGACATGCTGGGAGGTTAATTGGCTCCTGACTAAATTGGCCCTAGTATGTGTATGTATGAATGTAAGTTAGGGACTTTAGATTGTACACCCCTTGAGGGTTAGGGGACTGATATGAATGTACAATATATGTAATGCACTCCGTAAAATTTACAGCGTTATATAAGTACCTATTATAAATAAAAAAATAGGGGGATTTTACTCAAGGTTTTATTTAAACCCGCAAGTGTCATGGCTTTCAACATTTGTATAAATATTGTTTAACAGGTACATCAATATAACCTCCTCTTTCATTCTCACGAACATGATCCAACACAAAAAAATGTATAACTGAAGAATTGAAATTGTGGCATAAGCCCACATGGCGGCTAAATGGAGTTTAAATTTTGCCATTGGCCACTAGGTATACATGATCATATATTTCTTTGTGCATAAAATCTATTTTGTTTTTCCTGTGTGGAATGCTCCACATACATACATCCATGCAGTTGGACAATACTGCTCTCCTCAGAGAGCCACAGACATTGTTTTAAATTTTTGCAAGGAAATGTCCCCTTCTTTTTGCATTGGTCACCCCTTGATCTGAAGAGTGACTACAGAGAAGTCCCGAATAGTTTTAGGTTGTCTAAAGATGAGTTTGGGCTTTCTATCTACATATTTGCTAACAACATCATCCGAGGAAAGTAAATACCAATATTTGGAAATGATGCTGCAAATCTATTGATCTTGCTTAGTATTACACAATTTTAGTTGTGTGCTTTTGCTCACTTGACTTATTACAAATAATG
Organism: Staurois parvus; assembly: GCF_062004578.1. Lineage (NCBI taxonomy): Eukaryota > Metazoa > Chordata > Amphibia > Anura > Ranidae > Staurois > Staurois parvus. The sequence goes on from NW_028317892.1 coordinate 5,425,986, forward strand.
GATTCCCTTTCATGTGATTTTACTTGATAGACCTGTTTTAACACCTTTTTTTCATTTCCTTTTCCATCAGTTTTCTTTGTAAGGCTGCTGCCATCACATATTCACTGTTCATCCTTTTGCAGCATCATGTACAGTTTATGGAGCATTGCTGGTGACTATAGCAGTGATCATATGGGAAAACAAAAACGACAGACTGGTTGTACTGAGGTTGATCGATAAATCGATGCCAGTACAACCAGCCTGCCCATATATGGATTGAATTTTAATCTGTCTATGGCTGGCTTTCCTGGTAGGGACAACAGTGCACCATGCCTCACAATGTGTGTTGGTACAGCTGCTTGTAGTGTCCACTGGGAGCATAAGTAGTTGTCACCTCATAATACACAGGTGTCAAACACAAGGTCCACAGGCCGAATCTGGCCATTTCATGTGGCCCTTGCACCTTTCCTGCAGGTACCCGCTTGTCTCTGCCCCTACCTTGTCTCAGCAGTCAGCAGCAGAGAGGAGAATAGAACAAATCTGCCAAATCCTCCTCATCCCTACACCCCCTCATCTCTGCTTCCCCTGGTCTCAGCATTCAGCAGACTCGTAACTGACTCCACTCCACTGGTCCTCCTCCAGACCCTGCACTTTCTGCTTTCCAGCTCTTCCCCCAAGGGGGTTGCACGATGATGTTGGGGAAGGTGTGGGATTCTTGACATCTGATGTAATGGGGGGTGGGGTGCTCTGGACATCTAGTCTTAAGATACAACCATAATGCTGATACGGCCTGCGGTGAAATGGAGTTTGACACCCCTGTCATAATAGGAAGTGCCTGAACAAAGATCTTCATGGAAGTGTCACCAAGTATTATTTTATTGGAAATTTAAAAAGATTGAAAATGTTTATAATTGCATTAACATGCTAAAGCTTATTGATTGGGTTAAGATCTATTTTAATGACTGCCCTGTGATGGATTCATACTGTTCCTTGTCCATGGCAAGTCAAAGATGCACCTTTTGTAGTAATAGATTTTAAAATTTAGGTGGTGGCTGTTCTTATCCAGGGATGCAACAACATGTCCTATTTTTCATGCACTAGTATCTAAACCCTTCTTAGCTTTTTAGGTACCTGGTCTCATAATGTATACATTTTAATACACAATTAAACATTGTTGTTGCTATATTGTCTTTGTAAACATTTCAATTGTATTGTCCATTTCATCCACAAATTCTTTTTCACCTGTTTTATGTATTCTGAAAATCTTTAATAAATACATATTTACCTGTTTAGAAGGAAATATGGAAGCTGTCATTGTTGACTTGCTTTTGAGGGTGCAGACTCGGGTGTGTAACTCAGGTAGCTAGAATTAGGATGACTGTTCTGAAGCCCGGAACTTTAAAAACAAGGCGGTAATAGCAGCTCCCATATTTCCACTTACATGAATCACTTCTTCTAAACCTACACTTTTAACCAGCAAACCCCAGCATTTAGGCTTTGTGAGCAGAATTTGCAGGAAGCAGATGTGCTTCCATGTAGGGGAGCTCCACTTAACTCACCGACTAGCTGGCTGTTCTGTAGGCTAAGACATCATTGGGTATCTACACTAAATATAATGCTGTTACATTCAAGGTGGATAGCCTTCTATCTGCATGACTGCTGGCCTCTGGGTAAATTGTCTGAGGTGTTGCCACCTGAATAGAACCACCTACACTTATCCACACCACCTAGAAAATGTACTTATGTTATTCAGTTGCTGGAAAAGGTATGCTCACTTACCTGAGCATTTATTGACAATTCTAAATACCCCTCTATTTTTATAGCAGTACCCCGGAATGACTGTTAAATATTAGGGGAACAACCAGCTTCACCACCGTGATATAGCCAGTACTTCAGCTGATGGAGTGCAAGTTTTTTTAGTTGGATACATTTATCATGTGATAAATCTGGAGGCTAGTTGGGTAATTGTTAGGCAGATACACAATTGCTAGTTTACTAAAGGAGCTGAGAATTTTTACTCAATTGTAAACTATAAATACCCAATCGTGTGCAGATGACATAAGTGCATAAACAAGCAGAAATGTGCTTTTAACATCATTGGCTAATTAAGTGTTCTTGCATGGCAAGACCACTTACTGTTATCTCACATATATATTCTTATTATTATAGCCAAATTTACCACCCTAACTCCTCCCACAGTTTTTACACTACATAGACCGTAATATATTGAAACGTGCGGATTGTTCCCGATTGGTGTGCTATTACTTTGTGGAACGTTTTGCCGAATGGTTCACGAAATATCGCCGTTTTTGTGGTGAAATTGGTCCCATAGGAATGAATGGCAGAATGTTCAAAAGTAGAGTGGGAGCTGACAAAAGCTAGAGTGTGAGCTGAAAAATCAGGACATGATTTCTAAACTGCCATCACTCCCTCATTTTCAAGCCCACCTACACAAATCTTATATCAAAATGTTCAGCTATCCCTGCTGTCACTAAAAATGCCATAGTCCTGCTAGTTTTCACAATATGATCATTTGTTTGCAACTCACGCCACCCATTGACATTCATTGAAGCTCCAATCTAGCCACCTCAAATTTGAAGGGCAATATCTAAACTGTGACTGTGCCGTCATTTTTAATATTTCAGAGACATACTATGCATCAAAATGTAGGTCTGGATCTTGTGATTCTCACAATATAAAGCTCTTCAGTGTAGGATTTATAATTTTTAAACTACAACCGTTTGAAGATAGCAACCGCCACTGAAGTGAGCAAGTTGGAGCAGTTTGTTTTTAACCGCTCTTCTCTGCCCTTGCTGTAGAGTGAGTTGCCATAGGAACCCAGGTGTGTGAGCAGGCAGCAGAGTGACAAGCCACTACACCCACTCCAGTTGTAGTCTACTGGTGGAGGCAAGAACACTTCACACAATTTCCCCAGAAATTGTAGCTTTTCTAGTTGAGAATCTTCACTCAATAAAATGAGTGAAGAATAATTTCAACTCTTTGAGGGCTCTTTCACATGGGCAGCTGTGCTGACCGCCCTCTGAAAAGTGACCTGCCAGCTCCTCTGCGGTTTTTTTTTTTCTTTATCCCAGGAGGTGGTTTTGTGATAAAATACTGCACAGGAACCGCAAGTCAAATTTACATAGTTAGTCTGGCTGAAAAAAGTCCATCCAGTTCAAACATTAAAAAAAAAAAAGCTAGAATCCTACACCCACAGTTGATCCAGAGGAAGGCAAAAAAAAAACCCCAACAAAGCATGAAACAATTTGCTCCTGCAGGGACAAAAAATCCTTCCTGATCCCCCGAGAGACAATCGGATATTCCCTGGATCAACTTTACCTATAAATGTTAGTATCCAGTTATATTCTGTGTATCTAGGAAGGAATCCAGGCCTTTTGTTAAGCAATCCACTGAGCTGGCCAGAACCAACTCTTGAGGGAGTCTATTCCACATTTTCACAGCTCTCACTGTGAAGAAACCTTTCCATGTTTGGAGATTCAATTTCTTTTCCTCCAGATGTAAAGAGTGCCCCCTTGTCCTCTGTGATGACCTCAGGGTGAATAACTCTACCCCGATGTTTACTATATGAACCACTGATGTATTTATACATGTTGATCATATCCCCCCTGAATCTCCTCTTCTCAAGAGAGAATAAATTCAGTTCCTCTAATCTTTCCTCATAGCTGATCTCCTCCATGTCTCGTATCAGTTTGGTTTGGCTCGCTTTGCGGGGTGCTGCTATTGACCTCAATGGGCAAGCTGAACGGGCGGTGAGTTAACAGCTGTAATGTTATACTTTAGGTGGGCAGTTGGGACAAAGAGTATAACCCCGACTGAGCCGCCTGTTTTTACCTCCCTCCCAGGCTGCCCATTAGTAAATCAGTCTCACTTCCTTCAGCTTTCAAAAAATGAGAGAATGTTTGAAAGTCTTTGTTTGCAGGCTAGTTAAGGGTTAGTAACCCCAGAAAGAGGGTCAAAATGCCAGCCAGGAGAGCACTTTTTAATAATCTTTCCATAAGCACAAGTAATCATTTCAGATGGACGTATGAGCTGCCATTGGCAGCCTTTGTAAAAAAAAATATATATATTTTAAACAATCAGTTTGTTTTTTTCCAACAAGAGCAAGGCAAGTCTATAAACATGTGATTATTCCTCAGACCAATGTTAACAATCAGATTCATGTACAATCCTCGTGTTTGACCAAGATCTGACCCTCAGTTATACTGGCATACTTCTCTGTATGCACTGCATTGTGTAGTAACTTTGTATTTAAGATCGTTGTTAAATTAACATAATCTTGAATGACAGATTTATATGTAATGACTTTTGGAGTGGGAAAAATTGTATGACTTGCATAACATGAAAGGGCTAATATTAAATTTTTTTGCAATATTAATGCAGACTCTAGCTCTGTAGCATTTGCTTGTCTGGAGTTAGTATTTGGACTAAGTTTGTATTATGAAATATATGCTGCATTAAGTATTAAAACTGGACACTTAAGCATTTGTCTGTCTAATTTCTTTGTGTCTAAAAAATATTCACTCTCTTAACTATTGTCCTTTTTACGTAGGTATTTCCTACGGGGGTTATACTAGATCTGGATGATATTTCTCTTCAAACATAGCCTAAGTATCACATGCTGTAGATATTAATTTTTAAAATGAATATTTACATGGAAAGCAAGCAGTGCTCTAGATAAGAACGAGCAGTTTTTGGGATACAAACTGCATGGCGGTTGCTGCTTGATGTTCTTTCCAGCTGTATAATTAATAAGAAGCACATGTAGCTGATAGTGGAGCTGTGGTGGCTTGAGGTTTAACTGCCAGTTCTGTTAGATGATATATGGTAGATCAGCAAGATTGGTTTTCTTAGATCATATGACCAAGGGAATTAGCTAATGGGATTGTACACAGAATAGAAAACCATACCCAGAAGCAGAGAGGGAGGAAAAGTACCCCTAAGAACGCAGTTTTTTGTTTGTTTTTTTTATACCAAGAATAAACTTAATTGTCATAATAAAACATGGTAGCTCCCATTATATAGTTACACACAGGGGTTTATTTACTAAAACTGAAGAGTGCAAAATCTGGTGCAGCTGTGCAATGTAGCCAATCAGCTTCTAACTTCAGCTTGTTCAGTTAAGCTTTGACAAAAAACCTGGAAGCTGTTTGGTTTCTGTGCAAAGCTGCACCACATTTTGCACTCAAGTTTTAGTAAATTCTCCCCAATGTTTTTTGAATAAGAACATGAACTACCTCTTCTTATCTCAACAATGAGACAGAGTTGGCAAAACAAAAACCTGACAGGAGGTTAAACCCACCCTTAATACATACAATATGAAAAATACATTTTTGCCTTGCTTCTGTTTCGGGAGGACGTAGCTGTACTCTACTCCCAGCAGATCACCATTCATGTCATAGCAATATGTCATGTCAGGTAGGTGTGTGTATATATGTATGTGTACGTACACACACACTTATGGAAGCACCATGTAAAAAAACAAAATTGTTACTTAATATTGGCATCCAAGATAGCCTGAATTCTCCTGGGAATATACAATGACAAATATAAGTCTTGGGTGGTGGATAATGGAATCTGCTACCCACTCTTCATGCAAAAATTATTCCTGTTCCAGTGGAAAACAAGCCCGAACCTTGTTCTTCAAAACTGACCATAGTGGCTCCATGATATTGAGGTCCGGTGACTGCAGTGCCCAGGGAAGGTACGAGACTTGGTCTGCATGCTCGTCAAACCTCAATTTGACAATACCAGCTGTGTGACTTGGAGCATTATTGTCTCGGTAAATGGTGCCGTCTTCAGGAAACAATGTCTGCACCATGGGGTGCATATGGTCAGGCAAAATTTTACAAAGTTGCTGGCAGTGACTCTACCTTTCAAGGTGATGATGAGGCCAGCAGAATACCAAGGTATGGCTGCACAAATCATGCGCCGCCACCATGCTTTACCGTTGGCACAAGACAGTCCTGGTTGTAAATATATATTTATTATACATACTGTCACCAGAGCAAGGGCAGTGTCACTATGGTGACATTGCACTGTTATGGCAGTCATCATGTACAATGGCTGGCTGCTCTGATATCACTGTATGTCAGTATAGCTAGCCATTGTCTCTGATCACCACCAAAGCAGTACAATATCATCATAGTGACATTGCACTGCTCTGGTGACCGTATGTAAACAAAAAAATTCTCTTTACATACATCACCAAAGCAAGTGCAGTGTCACTATAATGCCAATGTACTACTGTGGTGTTGATAATGTATAATGGCTGGCTGATCTGATATCACTGTATGTCAATGCAGCCAACCATTGTCTGATCACTATCACAACAGTACAATGTCAGCAGACCCGTGCAGCTAGTCCCAGTGTCCCACCAAACCAGTGTCACATAAGGCCCCATTCACATGTGTGGTGCTCTCTGAAGAGCAATCCAAGTTCGGATCACTCCTTTGGAAAGCATTTGATAGGTAATGAGGAGGTGTTATATCGCCTGCTATAACCCTTTGGTCTCCACACAAGTACCCCTATTCACTTGAATAGGTCACAATCGGCAGGTACTGCACCTGCCAAGAGTGACATCGCAGTTGCCACATGTGTACACCGATAGTCAATGCCTTTGCAGCAAAAGGAGTAACGGTTGGGGGGTAAAACTGAGGCTCAACTACAATGTTTTACTGCCCCATCCTCACTTGCAAATGAGCCCTAAAAGTGCAGCCAGTCAGCCACAGTGTCACGAAATCAGTGTAGCTAGAAACAGTGTTCCCATCTCTTAGTGAGATGGTGATGGATTCCTGGATGGGCACACCCCGATTCCCTATTCCCCCTTCTCTTCCCGTCTTCCTTTTATCATTTTCTAGTTCTCAAGTGCTTAATAAATTGCTGTCAGGACATACAACCTGGCTCTTGTTTTTGTCTCTTTGACTTTCATATGTGATACAACGCAGTTTAGAAACTATTTAAGTTTCTTGAATTTGCAGATATTAGCACCATGGAGGGGACTGCATTGGAAATGGTGTTTAGGGATCATTTGCCAATTTGTTATTTATCCTTAAATCAGGCTAATCTCCTAATGCACCTGCAGACTATTTAATGATTACCTTGCTGCTAGTTTCCATGCTGGACTATGATTTGAGTCTGTATCATTGTCCATTTGATATTGTTGGTTTCTATTACCTCCTGACAGCTTAACATTGTACAAGCAAATTGTTTTGTATTCCTTTTTTAAATAAAAATTAACAAAAACAATTGAAGCAGAAACAGTGTTCCTGATTGCCTCCGTACTAGACCAATGCAGCCATCAACAGTGTTCATGATCACCATCACACAAGTCACACACCATCACACGCAACCGTGTTCCTCATCACTTCTACCGAAGTCCCAATGTCAACAGACCAGTGCAGCCAGCAACAGTGTTCCTGATCGCTGCCATGCCAGTAACCATGTCACCAGACCATTGCAGCCAGCAACAGTGTTCCTGATCGCTGCTACACCAGTATCCATGTCACCAGACCAGTGAAGCCAGCAAGTGTTCCTGATCCCTGCCACGCCAGTAACCATGCCACCAGACCAGTGCAGCAAGCAACAGTGTTCCTGATCGCTGCTACACCAGTAACCATGTCACCAGACCAATGAAGCCAGCAAGTGTTCCTGATTGCTGCCATGCCAGTAACCATGTCACCAGACCATTGCAGCCAGCAACAGTGTTCCTGATCGCTGCCATGCCAGTAACCAGGTCACCAGACCATTGCAGCCAGCAACAGTGTTCCAGATCGCTGCCACGACAGTAACCATGTCACCAGACCAGTGCAGCCAGCAACAGTGTTCCTGATCGCTGCCACGCCAGTAACCATGCCACCAGACCAATGCAGCCAGCAACAGTGTTCCTGATCGTTGCCACTCCAGTAACCATGTCACCAGACCAGTGCAGCCAGCAACCGTGTTCCTGATCGCTGCCACGCCAGTAACCATGTCACCAGTGCAGCCAGCAACCGTGTTCCTGATCACTGCCACACCAGTGCAATGTTACCTTTGTCCTTTGGCCTGTTTATTGGCCATATTTCTACCTGCTGTCTGGACCAATCCTTTACCTGTTTGCTCACCAAGGGTCTGCCTGCCTCCTAAACTGACCCATCTGCATGTCCCAATAAGTTCTGGCTAGACACCAGTCCCTCCCATCCTCTTCAGCCTCCTGTACTTTCTGACCAGTGAACATAGCATTCTTGTGGGCAGTCACGTACCAGTAAGCTAGGCTTTCATTGACATATTACTTTTGGTCCCTTGAAAAAGGGGTAATTCCTAAACCCTTCCTCCCATTTGGATGTACATGCCCTCAAATTAAACCTAAGAGTGTGCACTTTCAGCCCATATCCATTATATAACTATATATTGAATATGTTTTGGTAAATATCTGAAAAAATTTAAAATCATGCCTGTGTCCAAATATATATGATCAATCCTGATGTACTGACAGCCACTTTTTTGAGGCCCAAAATGCCAGGATATTACAAATACCCCTGAAATGACCCATTTTTGGAAAATAGACAGTCCAAATTATTTATTAGGAGGCATGGCGAGTTTTTTGAAGTTGTCATTTTTTGTCACAATTATTTGTAAAATGTAGAAATAAAAAAAATTCAAATTCACAATTTTTTTTAATGTTTTGTCACCAGTCCAGTACAGCGTTATCAGATAACTGGTGTGGCGATGATCAGGGACACTGATTGGTGACAGTATGTAAAAAAAATAAAAAATAAGAATCAGAATTTAATTTGTAATTTTTTTTCAATTTGTTTCTTTTTTATTATATATATTTTCTGTGTTTACTTTTTTTTTCAACACACTGTGACCAGAGCAATACAATGTTACCATAATAACATACTACTCTAAGCACATTAGGATTGCTAGTACCAATGTATTTAATTGATATTAGCAACCATTTTTACTAATTCATTCAGTCTTTTGTTGTGATTAGCTTTGATTGGGCCAAGCTCATCACATGGTACATATGGGCTGTGAATAGATAAAATAAACATATATAAAAAATATATATAAAATCGAGCGCAGTATGTGAATGTAGATAGGGTAGCTGCTGGCACAAAAAGGCACCTCGTGAACCTCCAGAGTAAATGGTAAAATATGAAAGTGCAGCGCTAACTTAAAACAATGATTACACATATGATAGATCCCATATGAATGTGGATTGGCAAAATGACTGCGTCAGTTCATCAGATGTGCTAAATACGTATACAGTCTCCAACGCGTGAGGAGCCAGAGATAGTAGATATCAGAAATGATAAAGAATAGCCAAGTAATGCACTAACCAGATAGCGCATGTTAAAGCGCATGGGACATTTAAGACCTGTCCCTGGTACTCAGCCACTGTATCACTGGAGCAAGGCGGTGTCATCTATAGGGTGACCACTAGATGTCATCTGTCCGGATGGAAGCTGTATCCAGCCACTGTGTTAATGGATCAGGTGGGTGTCATCTATAGGGTGACCACTAGATGTCATCGGTTCCAGGAGAAGCTGTATCACGGATCCAGGGATGTCACTGCAGATGTGTTCTTGTTAGGCACAGTCCCAGGACCTTCTGGATTTACAGGCTCCCCAGAAATAAAGAGCCCGTGGAAAAAGGCCTCAAATAGTGTGATAACGTTTATTTAAAATTGGACAATCAGAAAAGAACTTACTAGCAAAAGGTACAGCTGCTTATAAACGGCCAGACCGGAGGTACATGTACATAAGATAGCTTGGCACTTCCCTAACGCGTATCGTGTAAGTACACAGCCTGATTAGACCAGAAAGGTGCAATAGTTTACAGTTTTTGTACGGTTCATGGAAACCATAACCACGGGCTCTTTATTTCTGGGGAGCCTGTAAATCCAGAAGGTCCTGGGACTGTGCCTAACAAGAACACATCTGCAGTGACATCCCTGGATCCGTGATACAGCTTCTCCTGGAACCGATGACATCTAGTGGTCACTCTATAGATGACACCTACCTGATCCATTAACATAGTGGCTGGATACAGCTTCCATCCGGACAGATGACATCTAGTGGTCACCCTATAGATGACACCGCCTTGCTCCAGTGATACAGTGGCTGAGTACCAGGGACAGGTCTTAAATGTCCCATGCGCTTTAACATGCGCTATCTGGTTAGTGCATTACTTGGCTATTCTTTATCATTTCTGATATCTACTATCTCTGGCTCCTCACGCGTTGGAGACTGTATACATATTTAGCACATCTGATGAACTGACGCCGTCATTTTGCCGATCCACATTCATATGGGATCTATCATATGTGTAATCATTGTTTTAAGTTAGCGCTGCACTTTCATATTTTACCATTTCCATATGGGCTGTGATTGGCCCTGTCTGTACCATGTGACTGCTGTGACCAATCACAGCTAACAATACAATGTATACAAGGATAGCATGAAAGCAAGCCATCCATTGTATACAATTGTTTTGTGATCTGCTGTGATTGGTCAGCCCTCCTCCCAGTCGGAGATCCTTAGTAATCACCGGGCGCCAACAGGTAATCACCGTCCGGGACCCGGTGATTGACAGCCGCAGCCATGAATGGCGGCGCGGGTAGAGCACTTGGGCCCCCTACCCGGAGATGCAAAATCACATATATATATACACATGATTTTGCACATCGGTGCCACCCTGTATTTCTGCTATAGGCCGGTCAGGAAGCGGTTAAACAAGAACTTAATTAAAACCAGCATCTATAACATACATCTCAACATATTTGAGTGCAGGAGTCAGGATGAAAGTTGGGGGATAGGGAGAGGGAGAGAGAGGAGGGTGAGAGAGAGAGGTGGGGAGAAAGAGATAGGGGGTAGCTAAGGAGGGAAGAGAGGGAGATGAGATGGAGGAAGAGAGGGGTGAAGAAAAAGTAAAAAGAGGAGAGAGAGTGTGTGTGGAGGGGGGGAGAAGGAGAATTAGAGAGCAATTGATAAGTGAGAGAGAGAAATGGGTGGAGGAGAGATGAGGAAAAGAGAAAGAAAGGGGGAGAAAGGGAGAGGGACATGGGCAAAGGAGTTGGGGGAGAAGGAAGAGACAAAGAGAATGAGGTGAGAGAGGGGAAGAAAAAGAGAGGAGAGAGAGATGTATAGAATGGGGGGGGGGGGCAGAGGGAAGAGAAAAAAGGAGAGAAGGGAAGAGAGAGATTGGGGGAAGAATGGGGGGGGGGGGGAGTGTTCCTGCCATCCTCATACGTAGCTGGTCTATGGGCTTGATGTCATTGGGAATAGCCCATTCACAAGACCTCTAGCGCATGGGGGGGCAGGAGCATCGGGGAGTAGTCCTGTGCTCAGAGGATCGGCAGATTGGGTAAGTATATCTCTACTTTCTGAGCCCCTAGACAAAAACGAGCATTTAACCCATGCAGTGCTGGCACAACTCCACTGCATGGGAAATTGACAGCTGCAAATGGATACAGCAGTCACCGAGTGCATACATTGCAATGAAAGGCTGTCGGGGGTCGGCCAAAGCTACCTGTCTCAGTCACTTCTACACACAACATACGGGCTTGGCAGCAGTTGCTATCCAAATGCAGCTGTCAATCCCAGTAGCAGAAATCTGTAGATTCCTGACACTTAGATTCACAGCGTGGCAAAGCGCCCATTCGAATGGTGCCCAAACATGGTGGTCTTTAGGAAGGAACAACCTTGGACAGTTGCAGAAGCAAGGGTATTACCAAATTTCTACTGAAACCTGCAACTGTTATTGATATCCAAAGTAATCTTACATTACAGTGGGGAAAACAATTTTTTGATCCCCTGCAGATTTTGTAAGTTTGCCCACTTACAAAGAAATGAAGAGCCTATAATTTTTATCATATATGTATTATAACCACTTGCCCTCCACAGGATTTACCCCCCTTCCTGGCCAGGCCATTTTTTGCGATAAGGCGCTGTGTTATTTTAATTGTTAAGTGCGCGGTCATGCAATGCTGTACATAAATGAAATTTCTGTCATTTTTTCCCCCACAAATAGAGCTTTCTTTCGGTGGTATTTGATCACCTTTTGCACTATAAACAAAAATACCAATATACTTTTTGCTATAAAACATATCCAGTAAAAAAAAGTAAAAATAAAATGTCTTCATAAATGTAGGCCAAAATGTATTCTGCCACATGTCTTTGCTAAAAAAAATCCCAATACGTGTAAATGAATAGGTTTACGTGAAAGTTATAGCGTCTACAAATGGCGGTATATATACTGGAATTTTTTTTATTATCACCAGTAATGGTGGCAATCAGCGACTGCAACGGGCATTCTGACACTGGATGGGAACTAACTGCCACTGACATCCCCAGTGACACTAATACAGTGATCAGTGCTAATAAAAAGCGCTGTCACTGTACTAATGACACTGGGCAGGAAGGGATTAACATCTGGGGCGATCAAAGGGTTAACTGTGTGCTGCGTTGTGTTTTACATAGTGTGCTGTGTGTGTTTTACTATGTAAACATTCTGCTTTGTTTTGCTCTGCTGTGCAGAGCAATACAAAGCAGTATGTCTGTGCTGGTAGGGGAAAGATCTGTGTTTAAATACAGACCTCTCCCCTGTCAGCTCCACCGATGATCACCCGAACATTGGCGGCCGGGACCGGGCGATTAACATGCAGAGGAGCCAATAGCGGCGCAGATAGGCAGTGCCCCATAACCGGAAATGCAAATCACGCATATATACATGATTTTGCGCATCCCTGCTGCCCTGTAGCAGTACTTCTGCTATAGGGCAGTCGGGAAGCAGTTAAATGATAGAGACAGAATATCAACCAAAAACCCAGAAAAAATACATGATACAAATGTTATAAATTGAGTTGCAGTTCAGTGAGTAAAATAAGTATTTGATCCCCTACCAACCAACAATAATTCTGGCTCCGACAGACTGGCAATGTGCTCATGTGGTACACAAATTAGTCCTGTCAATTTAAGAAGGTGCTTCTAATGACAACTCGTGTATGAAAGACACCTGTCCACAGAATCTCTTTCTTCCATTCAAACCTCACCACCATGGGCAAGACCAAAGAGCTGTCAAAGGACTTCCGGGACAAGATTGTAGACTGCACAAGGTGGGAATGGGTTACAAGACCATCAGCAAGCAGCTTGGTGAGAAGGAGACAACTGTTGGAGCGATTTTTTGCAAATGGAAAAAATACAAAATAACCATAAATCGCCCTCAATCTGGAGCTCTGTGCAAGATTTTGCCTCACGGGGTAAGGATCATCATGACAAAAGTGAGGGATCAACCCAGAACTATATGGGAGGAGCTTGTGAATGATCTCAAGGCAATTGGGACCATAGTCACCAAATACACCATTGGTAACACAATACGCCGCCATGGAATGAACGCCCGCAAGGTCCCCCTCCTCAAGAAGGTACATGTACAGGCCCGTCTGAAGTTTGCCAATGAACATCTAACTGATTCAGGGAAAGATTGGAAGAAAGTGCTGTTGTCAGATGAGACCAAAATTGAGCTCTTTGACATTAACTCAATTTGCTGTGTTTGGAGGAAGAAAAATGCAGACTATGATCCTAAGAACACCATCACTACAGTCAAGCACGAAGGTGGAAACATTATGCTATGGGGCTGTTTCTCTGCTAAAGGTGCAGGCTGACTTTTCCGCATTGAGGGGCAAATAGACGGGGCCATGTATTGTAAAATCTTAGATGAGAACCTTCTTCTCTCAGCCAGAACACTGAAGATGGGTCTTCCAGCATGGCAGTGACCCAAAACATACCACCAAGGCAACAAAGGAGTGGCTCAAAAAGAAGCACAATAAAGTCATGGAGTGGGCCTAGCCAGTCTCCAGACCTTAATCCTATGGAAACTTTGTGGAGGGAACTGAAACTTCGAGTTGCCAGGTGACAGCCAAGAAACCTCAAGGATTTTGAGATCTGTAAAGAGGAGTGGACCAAAATCCCTCCTGAGATGTATGGAGACCTGGTAATCAACTACAAGAAACGTCTTACCTCTGTGCTTGCCAACAAGGGTTTCTCAACCAAGTATTAAATAATGTTTTGCTTGGGGATCAAATACTTATTTTACTCACTGAACTGCAACTCCATTTATAACATTTGTATCTTGTTTTTTCTGGATTTTTTGGTTGATGGTCTGTCTCTACAATGATAAAAATTATAGACCTTTCATTTCTTTGTAAGTGAGCAAACTTACAATATCTGCAGGTGATCAAATAATTATATTTCCCACTGTATATTGGGGTTTCTATATTTTGGTCACAGATCATTAACTCTTTGTGATATGTTAGCTAATGATCTATAATAAAACCAGGTGGTCACTTCCTAAATAGTATTTGAAATAAGAACTGACTGTTATAGCCCTACAATCAATCTGAGTCAAATGTGGGATGTTTTTTTCATAAAACGGTGGTGGTGGGAACAAACAGCCTCATCTTGTTTCGGTGAGCCTGATAAAGGCAGACAAAGGATAAACTTGTTCTGTTCTAGAAATCAGCGACATACAGTCCTGAGCACTAGACTGCAGACAGTCACATACAACCATGGAGCTGAAATTGAAAAGACTTGTACTTCTCTGCACACTAACAGCAGGTAATGACACCAATGCATGCAAAATATATTATGTTGTCTTTACTAAAACCTATATATTTGTATCTGCTAGAATTTCATCAGAACACTTTTCCTTAAACAGTATATATATATATATATATATATATATATATATTTAAGATTTATTTAAGTATATAATTTATTTATACAGCATATAATATAATACATATATAAATGTATTATATGATAAATGTAATAAATGTAATAAGGTTTTGTACTTCTTAGTAACAGATTTTTCTTTTTCCATAACACACACATTCCCACTTGTTGTGGAGCATCTTAACCCCCAATATGTATTACATACGGTATACACACACACATGCAGTATATTTTTAAATTATGTTGAGACTCATGTTGTGAGCCTTCAATCATGTACATGCACTCAGAATATGAGCTTCCCAAAACTGTTTGTTTTTCAATAGAGAAGAAGCATTGGGGACCGTATTGTAATGTTTGCCTGAAATATGTTTAAGGGGAACCCCACACCAAAATAAAACAAAATGGTGTGGGTTCCCCCCCAAATATCCATACCAGACCCTTATTCAAGCATGCAGCCCAGCAGGCCAGGAAAGGGGGGATGAGCGAGTGCCCCTCCCTCCTGAACCATGCCAAGCCACATGCCCTCAAAATGGGGGGGGGGGCTCCACCCAAAAGCACATTGTCCCCATGTTGAAGGGGACAAGGGACTCTTCCCCACAACCCGGTGCAGGTGGCTGTGGGGGTCTATGGGTGGAGGGGCTTATCGGAATCTGGAATTCCCATTTAACAAGGGGGTCCCCATATCCTGCCCCCCCAACATGTGCATGGGAATGGGGTATATATGACAAAACTAAATTCTTCTTCAATTAAGGCATTAAACAAAAACAAAATAAGCTGTGCACATGTCTAATATCAGGCAGTGCAGCTAGGATTCTTGTTGACGACTGCTGAGGAAAAACCAGTTAGAGAATAAGCCACATAGCATACTGGTAAAAGAAAACCTGTGCAAAGATGAATACGAAAGCTGCCATTTCTGGCTCCTGAAAATGCTAGTTGCTAGACTGTCATTCAGATCCAATAATTCAATAACTGTAGTTGCTGACCAAGATTGACCATGCAGCCAGCGAAATCTGAACTCCTGATATGCATTCTCGTTTCAGGCAACTAACATTTTCAGAATAAGAGGCCAGCAATCCCATATATTTCTCAGCACCGCTTTGACTATAGATGATTAATTTCAAGTAGATCACATTCACATGTACTGTGTATTTTTTTTAAATATATTAGATTTTATAGCTGAATTTAGTGTTAGGAGAATTGTTGTATTCTATTATAGCTTTAATTCTGCTTTTTTGTTTTTGTTTTTTTGTTTTGTTTTTTAGTGCTGTTTCCAGTTCCTGAAATTGAAGCTGTACATGCGGTAAGTAGATACTCGTTTAATGCAAGTTTAGGAAAGGACCATAAAAGTTTTATGTATTTCATATAACTTTACTTACTTTAAAGCTTGCCATAGACAGGCAGATGTCACCCATAAAACAAAGACAATGGAGACATCTGCATAGCATATGTGTGGTAAACATCTTAATTTTTTCATTTCATTAAAAAGAGGGGAGGATCTTTCAAGGCAATTTTCCAATAAGCAGAATTCCCAGGCACAACACCTTCATTTAAATATATTGCTCAGTAACCACAAATGATATAAATTCACACCAAATGCCCTGCAAACCCAGATATTACCAACCGCTCCACTTCTGCCACCCCCCTCTGCCATTCCCTCCACTGGCTTCCGATTGCCCAACACATTAAATTCAAATTACTAACTCTGACATACAAAGCCATTCATAACGCTGCCCCAAACTACCTCACCGACCTGATACCCAAATACCACCCAACCCATACTCTTCGCTCCTCACAAGACCTCCTACTTTCTAGCTCCCTGGTTTCCTCCTCCCACGCCCAACTGCAGGATTTCTCCAGGACTTCCCCCATCCTCTGGAACACTCTACCCCAATCCATCAGACTGTCACCTACCCTCCTCACCTTTAGGCGCACCCTGAAAACCCATCTCTTCAGGGAAGCCTACCCCACCCTCACCTAACAGCCAATCTCCTCCACTCCTCCCTCCACTCCATCCCCCACAGCCATTTCCTCCTGTACCACTATCCCCTCCCTCCTAGATCGTAAGCTCCAAGGAGCAGTGCCCTCGAACCCCTTGTGTATTGTTTTGTTACTGTATTGTCTCATGTACTGTCCCCCACTATAATGTACAGCGCTGAGCAAACCTTTTGGCTCTATATAAATACTGTATAATAATAACAATATTATTTTGTAAATTGAATGGTGACATCCTTACTATATTGCATATAGCCTTTACAAAGTTGTGGGTGAGACATGACAGGTTCACCAACTACATACTGCCAGCAGAAAACTATAAGGGGACAGATACAAGACCAGTCATCCTGCACAATTATTCAGCAGGAGTGACTGGTGTTTACTACAGGAAATACAAGTGAGGGTGTTGTTTCATGCTGGATTATTGCAGAGGTCTGGCAGAAATCCACAAAGACTCCAAGAAAGAACACACATGCCTCTTGTATTTAAAAAAAAACACTTATGTAGCACTTAGTTAAACTTAAAGTGTTACTAAACCCATAAGAGTAAAATCAGCCTGTAAATGCAGTAAAGCATGCTTTTTATACTCACTGTGGAACCTAAGGGGTTAATCATGTCTTCTCTGATCCTCCCCTTCTTCTACTGTCCCCAATCCATTTGCTGATAACACAGATCCCTAGGAGACACTCTGCACATGCTCTGTTTGGGGTGTATTGCTGAAGAGTTTTTTGTTTTTTTTGAGAGGGTGCATGTGATCGGCACAGGGCCAATCAGCACTGTCCAGACAGAGGGTCAGGGGTCATGCAGCCTCATAGGACAGCTAAGGAAGAATGAAATCTCCTCCTACAAGCTTTAACCAGTGCTTGGCCAGACAATGATAGAAGTCACAAGACTGCTATATATTGCTGATGAGAAAAGGTATTTAGCAGTTTATATTTACTAAAATAATTGCATTTCTATGTTCTGTGTCATGTGGGAGACCAAATATAGTGAATGCAGGATCCTGGGTTTAGTAACACTTTAAATGAAGTGCTGTTGAGAACCCAAATAAATCACCCAAAAATAAAAAAACAATAAAGAATTCTCCGTTGCCAAGTGATAGGATCTTAGGCGTTGATAATGTATCATTACTTTCTGAAGCTGGTTTGTGTATTTGGTCTAATACATGTTCAGCAGCTGAAGGAGGTTAACTTTCTCTTTATTTTGCTGACAAAAGATTGCCCTGCCCAGACTGATAGGTCTTTTTGCAGTTGCTGAATGTCATATATCTAACTCTACAAATGTTCAGGAAAAGTGTGTCAATTACAATATAAAAAGGTCTTTCACTAGCATTATCCTGTATCCTTTGGTTTTACTCAATGCAGGAATCTGATTTCCTTTGTACAGACAGATTACACCACATTCCCACACTGTGCTTGTCTATTCACTGAACTTTGCAGCTATTATACTGCAGCTACCTGAGAGTGCAGGCTGCTTTCACATCTATTAAGTTGCAAGTGTACAGTACATCCACTTTATAGTCCCAGTAGGGTTGCCATTCTTCTGCTAAGAGCATAACAATCCAGCTTTATAACATAAAACAAGAATTTTGCAGCACCTACAAAAATTAGCTTCTATAAAAAAAAAATGAAAACAAAATAAAAAAATAAGTTGAAACATACACATCTAAGGGATGATTACAACCCATATGGAAGAAAAATATATTTGAAATATATTTTTATATAATATTCCTCCCAAATATATTGCCATATATTTGAAATGTTACAATTTTGGCCACATTCAATATATTTAATATTTTACATACATACATACATGCATATACACATACACTGCATGTTGAAATGCGTTTTTATTACAAATATATGAAAAAATTAAAAAATACATTTCAAATATACTGTATGTCTTTAAAAATACAAATCTACATTTTTGGAATGCATTTACAAATATATGTAAAAATATATGTTAAAATTACTTTATTATATGTTTAAAAAATCTGAAGAATATATTTAAAAAAAAATATATTTTTAAAAATATATTTTTTACAAATATATTCTTCAGATTTTATTTAACATATAATAAAGTAACTTATAACATAAGTTAATAAAGTAACTTAACATATATTTTTACATATATTTGAAAATGCATTCCAAAAATGTAGATTTGTATTTTTAAAGACATACAGTATATTTGAAATGAGGGACAAGGATTATAAGCAAAGCCCCCACAAAGTTCACCTCAGAAGAGAAGAGCACAACGCACCAGACCTTGGGTGGAAGAAGAAGGGAAGTAATAGAGATCCTCCACTTACCATGCTGCTGCCCAGGCCATGATCATGAGAGTCCCCTGGGAGGAGTAGGATTCCATCCACTGCAGCTGGGGTGCTGTTAATTGAGGGGGACACTGTGACAGGACAGTCTGAGGCCAACTAGTCTGTCACCCAGGCAGAAACATGCTTGAAGTAAAACCAAAGGTAATAGAACTTCAAAGAACATTTTTACTTTCCAACTCCTCAACACAAAGGCTCCATGCACACTGGGCTTACAAAAAAGTCAGTTCTCTTGGAAGAAAAAAATGCTGATACACAGTTTAGGTGAGTTTAGTAGAGTTTAGCATTTTTTCTGCCAGAAAGCGCTGATCAAAAACGCAATACAGAAGGTTTTTTTTTTCTGCCTCTAAACGTTGAGCTTAAAATATGCCTCTAATTGTCGTAATGTGCAAGGACACATAGGATAACTCTGAGCTGGTTCTACAAGCAAAACACCAAACTCCTGTAGAAGCTACTAGTTGAGCTTTTTCACAGCATGGGGAAAATTGGCCACCAGCAGGCCATCCCTGAGGTGTCTTTTGTTTTTTCAATTGTATCTAGCATCCTTCTGCTGCAGGTGGCACTGTCCCCAATAGGAGATCATCTAAATCAAAAAGGTCTCCAAACTTTCAAAGCAGAGGGCCAGTTTACTGTTCTTCAGGCTTTAGGAAGGCCAAACTGTGGCCAGTGGGAACAGAAAATGCCCCATCATTGGTTTTAATGGGAGGAATAGTACCCCATTGATGGTGTCAGCAGGGGGAATGGTGCTCCAATATTAGTTTCAGTTGGTGGAATAGTGCCTCAAGAGCCAGATAAAGGCAAGCAAAGGGCCACATCCGGTCCATGGGCTGCAGTTTGGAGACCACTGATCTAAAGCAGAGATGTGTCCTCTAACAAATGAAAAAATAGGTGTTTCCTTTGAAAAAATTTGGGGGGTTTAAAGTAAGCAAAGAATATTTATAAGAAGTGTGATGTGTACCTCATTTCCCATATGAAAGAAAAATATATTTTAAAAATTCCAATATATATATACACACATACACATACACACACACACACACACACACACACACACACACACACACACACACACACAGTTGTGTTCAAAATAATAGCAGCGTGTTGAAAAAAGTGAATACAGCTCAAAATCCTTCTAATAGCTTTTATTTCCATACACAGAAGTGCATTGGGAACACTACACATTCTATTCCAAATCAAAACATGAAGAAAAATATATCAAATTTGTGTTGTTCCTCTAAAAAAAGTGAAGAAAAGTGAATATTAGACTGTTCAAAAAAATAGCAGTGTTTGTATTCTTCTTTACAAACTCAAACATTCACTATATAAACTGAAAAATGTTTGAAGATTTTGCTTTCCATTGAATCACTTAATTAATATTTAGTTGTATAAGCACTGTTTCTGAGAACTGCTGTACATCTGTGTTGCATGGAGTCAACCAACTTCTGGCACCTGTGAACAGGTATTCCAGCCCAGGATGATTGGACTACATTCCACAGTTCTTCTCTATTTCTTGGTTTTGCCTCAGAAACTGCATTTTTGATGTCACCCCACAAGTTTTCTATTGGATTAAGATCCGGGCATTGGGCTGGCCACTCCATAACGTCAATCTTGTTAGTCTGGAACCAAGATGTTACATGTTTACTGGTGTGTTTGGGGTCGTTGTCTTGTTGGAACACCCATTTCAAGGGCATTTCCTCTTCAGCATAAGGCAGCATGACCTCTTCAAGTATTCTGATGTATTCAAACTGATCCATGATCCCTGGTATGCGATAAATAGGCCCAACACCGTAGTATGAGAAACATCCCCATATCATGATGCTTGCGCAACCATGCTTCACTGTCTTCACAGTGTGCTGTGGCTTGAATTCAGTGTTTGGGGGTCGTCTGACAAACTGTCTCCGGCCACTAGACCCAAAAAGAACAATCTTACTTTCATCAGTCCACAAAATGTTGCGCCATTTCTCTTTAGGCCAGTCAATGTGCTCTTTGGCAAATTGTAACCTGTTCAGCACGTCTTTTTTTCAACAGTGGGACTTTGCGGGGGCTTCTTGCAGATAGCTTGGCTTCACATAGGCGTCTTCTAATTGTAACAGTACTCACATGTAACTTTAGACCTTCTTTGATCTTCCTGGAGCTGATTGTTGGCTGAGTCCTTGCCATTTTGGCTATTCTTCTATCCATTCGAATGGTAGTTTTTTGCTTTCTTCCACGTCTTCCAGATTTTGGTTGCCATTTTAAAGCATTTGCAATCATTTTAGCTGAGCAGCTATAATTTTTTGCACTTCTTTATATGTTTTCTCCTCTCCAATCAACTTTTTAATCAAGGTACGCTGTTCTTCTGAACAATGTCTGGAACGACCCATTTTCCTCAGAATTTCAAAGAGAAATGCACTGTAACCAGCATGTACAACATTTGCTGCCTTCCTTCCTTAAATAAGGGCAATAATTGCCACCTGTTTTTCAAAGGATGAATGACCTCACTAATAGAACTCCACACTGCTATTATTTTAAACATGCCCCTTTCAATTAGTGATTCAATTACACAGAATCAGCAGCATGCATGTCATGACTGTTGGGTCTGTTGGATTTCTATTACTCTACTACACCTGCTAGTAAATTATTTGCCATGTAGAAATATCATTTCTACCAAAAACAGCGATTGATCAGGTTAGTGATGTCTGACTGCTATTATTTTGAACACAACTGTGTATATTACCTTTTTGAATACCTGCATAAGGGACTTGAAGAGGTGGGGGTGGAGACTGCAGGGGGCGTGTCAGCAGAGGGAGAGAAACAAAAATACACTGATCTTCCCAGTGAATGGCTGTGTAGGGCTGCGTGTCAGCATAAGTCTGACCATAGGAGGATAGGCAGGCTGTTCTCCCAGCACAGCCAGTAAACTGACCACACTGAGATGGATGTGCTTTTATGCCTAGTGTTGTCAGTTTGAAATAGGATAGCAGAGGGACTGTCAGAAACACCAGGTCTTTCATACACTAGAAGCAATACAAAGAGAACAGGATACTTTTTAATACAAGTACATGGTCCAACAGGCACTGTCAGTCACCACTGTCTGCTCTGCCCCACCCTACCCCGTGCTCACTTGAGCACTGGGCTGTGGAGGGAGCAGCAGGCTCAGGCTCTCAGCGGATTTTCGAGAGGCTGAGCCAGGTGCCGCTCCAGACTCTGGGGTGAATCCCGACTTTAAAGTCAGGATCTTTCCCCAGCCTGGCTTCAGCCCACTGTCAGCTGAACACAGGTCTTAGGAGTGCAGAACGGACTGCACTCCTG
The DNA here is from genome assembly GCF_062004578.1 of Staurois parvus. Taxonomy (NCBI): domain Eukaryota; kingdom Metazoa; phylum Chordata; class Amphibia; order Anura; family Ranidae; genus Staurois; species Staurois parvus. The sequence continues at coordinate 5,448,306 of NW_028317892.1, forward strand.
TGATGCAAAGAAGTGCAGCCACAAGAGTATTGGCTGTACTTCTTTAAATTTTTACCAAAATTAACCATGTACTGTGCTGGCTGATTTCCATGATCATTTGTAAACTAGATTTGAACACTGCCTGTCCTAACAAAGGATTAAAGATCTAGAAGCTGGGCTTCTGCATTGCATGTTAATAAGAGGAAACTGCATGTTCCCAGTCTGTCTGTGGACAGACCAAATTTGACATCAGAGTAGCTTGCAGTCTGCATAAAGGCCTGCTCCAAAGAAATGACATTATTCCTAGGTTTGTGAATGGGAACAAACATACAAACGGGTTCTCTCAATTTTGACTGCAAAAGTGGAAATACACCTTAAACTGTATTAGTCAAATGCACAGTTCCCTCTAGTGGTCAATCTGCAAATAACTACATTTAATTTAAAAAAAAAACCGTAAACATGAAAGAGCATTTAAAATGTGAAATGACTTAAAAAATATGTGCTCACTGAAAATACCTTCCCTTTAAGCATGCTCTTTGATTTGTCCAGTCCTGCAACCCCTTCATTTCATGACACGGGCTGAGTTCTGTATGCAGCTCTTTTTCTTCCCCTCTTTTGCAGAATTTCATTCCTCTTCATTAGGCTGAAATAAGCCTAAAAATATATGCAGTTCCTATACATATAATATTTTCCATCACACTAGTCCAGTCCATTGATGGTGTATTGGCTGTCAAAGCATTCTTCCTGCACAGGCAGAAAATGATAATATTTTTCTGAGGGTGAAAACAAGTCATTTGTGAACTATGCAAACGCAGCAAAAGCCAGCCATACACGGGTTGAATTCCAAAAGAATTTTCTTTCGAAAATGTTTTCTAAGAATTGTCATTAGAATTTTGCACCATTAGTGGCCCACAGCAATGGTCAATTTTCGAGTGAATATGGAATTTGAGTGATCGGGCATGTTGTAAATTGTTTGAAAAATTAACAAATTTTGAATCAATGATGGGAGAAGTCTTTCGTAATTTGACCCATGTATGGCCAGCTTAAGTATGAGCTGTGACCTGGAAAGAAAAGAAAATTCTTGCTCATGAAAATTCTTTTCAATAGCAACATGAGGTGAAATTAAAGGCTTGGTTGGTAAAATTTTGAAATCAGTGGTGGCACCATTGGATTACAAAATGCACAAAATTTCCTATTTTCTAAAGAAAATTTGTTCGGAAATTCGACCCATGTATGGCCTGCATTAGTATGTAAAATTTATTTTCTCTATTGCCCATAGAGGGACACAGCCTTTCTTATTAAGAACCTTGGGTTATACTACCACCTACAGGAGAACTTAACACTATGTACAAAAAAGCTAGCTTAGTGTCCTCTAGGACAGTGTTTCTCAACCTTTTTCAGTCAAGGCACCCTTATGGACAGTTCCAAGGCACCCTTTGAAACCATGGACAGTCTTTTGAGGCACCCCATTCTAAAATGGGGTGCCTCAAAACTGTCCATAATTTTAAAAGGGCACCCATTCTAAAATGTGAAAAACTATTCTAATAGTTTGATATAATGCAGCAACATCCGCACATGTAGAACACCCAACAATAGAGGTGTTTTTTTCTCCCAAAGCAAATACACTATTGCACACTGGTACTGACTAGTATTCCATTGTTTCTCTTCTCCCTCAGTTTTGCACCATCACTGAGCTAATGTAACCCCAACACTGATGGAGAGGGGCAGGGGAGGGTCAAACTAGGATGCTGTGCAGGCAGCTGACATCCTCCTTATCAACTGATGATGTAATTGGTTGTCAGGACGCTGACGGCTAGAAGGTCGTAATGTTGCACAATGAAAACCCGTGGCTTTGTATAACTAAAAGGCAGACTTGTTCCACCCACTGGCATGTATGCAAGTTTTGGGCAATTTGTAGACATTTTGCCAAGGCACCTCTGAAGAAACCTCGAGGCACCCTGGTTGAGAAAGACTACTCTAGGAGGTCAGATCTTCTCTAGCTCTGCTGTTTCAAGACTTTGTGAGGATTTTTTTTTCATTTTCTAACAACTTAGGCCTTGATTCAAGCCTGATGTTAAACTCTGGAAGTCTCTCCAATCAGTCTGAGCTCAGGTTTTCTTAATTGACTGAATTATTGTCGTCTCACGGGAAAAGCACTGCAGCAGTATACCTGGATGTGTCTTTTTGCAAACACAGGACTCTACTACATGTGTCACTCCAGAGGTTTCTGGTCTGCGGATTCTCTGCAGAGCCTTCCCCAGGTCCAAATCATGGTAGCCCCTGTCCCTTTCTCTGAAGATTCCTCAATCTGAGCGAGTACACTGCGTGCAGCTCATGGAATGTATCAGCGGATTGCCTCCTCTTAATTTGTCTAGAGCTACTATGGTGCTTGGTGTCACTAAGGCCGGTTATTTGTTCCCTGGCCACTATCTTTTGGCAGGTTTCCACTCTATTCTTACTAAGGCCCTTTCAATGCCCTCATTCCTTCTGCTTCACTGCTCCTGAAAGTTTTAACCAGCACCCTCAGCCACTGCCTATTTGGGCACACAGCACAACTACATGCATCCAAGGGTCACAACCTGCCATCTACAGCAACAATTGTTACGCAGCCTGACTGACTCACCGTCCCCTAAGGTGGTGGGCCTGGTAAAGGGATTAGCACTTAAAGCGATAGTAAACACCACTTGGTCACGTGTACCTACAGGTAATATAGTTTACCTTTAGGTACAATGAGCATCTCCTGAAAGGTGCACCGTTTAGGAGATATTCACAATTTCTGCAGACGGCTTATGTGCACTGTGCACTAAATTGAAGGCACACTGAATGCACCATCAATCCAGAGTGCTGTGCCATGATCCTAACGCCTCTGCGCATGCCTGGGAGTGGCGTCGTCGCAGTTCAGACAAAGCCCGCAAACCTGTAAGGAAGACCGTGTGATGATGGAGGCTGGAGGAGTCCCTTTTACAGGTAAGTCTGTCATAGTGTGTGAGTATGCAGTGCAGTGCATAGTAGAACAACATGCTAGGGGGACATTTTTTTTAAAAAGCTTTAACAGTGCTTAGGGGTGGCTGGTTTACTGTATGTTTTCCCCCCACTTTTGTTTTTTTTTTTTTTTTATTTACTTGGCTATGTCTGGCACAAGTAAGAGGGAAGACCACCATGTGGATGATGGCAAACCCATTATGCAATCCTCTTGTGTCTACAACTGCTGTCCTGTTTATTATGGAATCCATAGAGATGGGGACAGTTGGATATTAGCCACTGGTTGTAGATCTGGGTCTAAGTTTATCCTATGTACATTACTGATGAAATGTCACTAGACTTAAGGAATCCTCATCTTTATATGTGACAATAATGAAACTTGGTTTGCCAAAACACACCTTAACAGAAATTCTTTGTCTTTGCAACTCAGTGTGAAAAAGCAGTTTTGGAGTCATAGTTTGCCACAGGGGCATAAAGAAATTATTTACATGGTACAAGAACTATTCTCTCAGGACTTTAGAGGATTGGCATTTGCTTCCTTTTAATTTTCTACACCATGTGCCAACTCGCTATCCTTGTTAGGTTATTCTCCGAGACCCACATAATAGAATCATGGTGTCCACACAATGTACTGATGAGAGCCAAATAGCCTGATACAGCTTTATATAACTTGAAATGACTGATTATATTAGTTTAGGCTGTATCTGTGCCAACACACCAGTGTTTCTTTGTGCGTAGTTAGCCTTAGGGTTATAAAGGTATTATTTTCTTGGCACTTCTTTTGCTCTTTATCTTTACTTTACAAGCTATGCTTTTTATGTTTTAATTGGCTTTATATTCTCCTTTTGGAGCTTATTTGGAGTTATTTTTACAAATTTTTATGTTTCTTTAGCTCCTTGTTTGTAAGAAGCTTGTTTACAGAGTTCAATAGCTCAAACTTAATGTATATACACACAGGAGTCAGAGGCCCATTCCCCTTATTTCCTTTACCAACAAATGCCTTAAGGTTTTTCAAAGACATAATTTGTGAGAAGCATACACATCTGCTGTGCTCTTGCTTTAAAAGTAAAGTCCATAGTGCTGTGGGAATCCTTTCTCATGTAATAAATGTTTATTTGTAAAACAAAGAATGTGTATATAAACTGTATAAAGTAGGGGGCAGGCTTAACTGATAGTAGCAGGAACAGTCCATGCACATTTGTCCTGTCCTTTTATTTAGCAAGTCCATAGCATAAAACCAATAAAATCATCTGACCCATCCAAGCCACTAACTTAACCTGGGTAATTTCCTGACTAGCAGGGTGCTCTCTAATAGGTTCCCCTAGGAAAAGGCAGCACTTAAAGCCCTAAACATCAGTCAGTTCAGATATAAAAAGATCTGTAAAGATGTGGACCTAGGAATGGAGGCTTTATCCCACATAAAGCTCCACAAATGCTCCAGGCTATAAGACCTGAGATCTGAGAAAACAAACATTTTTTTCCATATCAGACACAAACCCTTGAACCCCTCAACCTGCGTAGGTAAAATACCTAGGATACATTTATACAATGTCCAAAAGTCTTCCAGGAAGTGCCGAACTCCCATGTAAAATCAAGCATTATATTAGCAGTGAGGCTTCCCCCATACAGCAAGGGATAAAAGCTTGCTTTTGTATAGGGTAAACATAAAAAGCAGTTACTTACTGTAATCTTTGCTGCTGGCTTCCTCCCAACTGCACAACTGGCACTAAGGCTCTCTTTTCTGCTCCTAGTGTCACATGCACTGTGACGTCATCTTGTACAGTGCAGGATCAGCAGTCCTGCATTGTAAGTGAGGATGTCAAAGGCCTGCGCACACTCAAGAGAGAGAAGTGTCAGCTGCCAGGGCAAGGGATAAGTACATAGAGTTGCTGTTTATGTTCCCTCTAAATGAAAGAGCACTTAACCCTTGCAGTGCAGGGAGAGCCATACTACAAAGGTTACTTGTTTTTAATGTTTTAAAATAGATGTAAACTCTTACTGGCATTCAATTTGCTAAAGCCCTGCCTTTTTACCTCCTATTCTCAATGCTGCTGATCTCCTGCAGCTCTTGCTATCACTTCCTGACTACATGTATGTATTAATGGCTGCATGACATTTCTCAGGGTGGGTTTCCTAATAGTGACAACAGTGGATCATGCCTGCATAATATGTTTAGAAATAGCCACCTGTATTCTTCATTGGTAACCTGTGTGACAGGATGACAATGCAGAAGCATGTTTGGGAGACAGAAAAAAGACCTTCATGGCAGGATCACCAGGTTTTATTTTACTGAAATATATTGAAAATTACTTTTTAAATAATTAGCATATCTTTTTGTTCAAGTTTATATGCAATTTGTATGGGATTTTAGTCTGGAGGAAAAGAGATTTAACCTCCTAACACAAAAAGGCGTCTTAACAGTAAGAGCTGTGAAAATGTGGAAAAGACTCCCTCCAGAGCTGGTTCTGCCAAGCTCAATAGATTGTTTTTAAAAAGGCCTGGATTGTTTCCTAAATGCACAAAATATAACTGGACACTTATAGGTATTAACACCAGGGGTAGTTGATCCAGGGAATATCCAATTCCCTCCTGGGGAATCAGGATGGAGTTTTCTCCCCCCTGCTGGAGCAAATTGGATCATGCTTTATTGGGATTTTTTTGCCTTCCTCTGGATCAACTGTGATTATAGGATTGTGTACATGAAGGTTTTCTATTTAAGTGTGTTTTCTTCTATTGGTTGAACTAGATGGACTTGTGTCTTTTTTCAACCTAAATATGTAACTATGTAGTGACAGGGTTTACATTTACGTAAACCGCTGAGCAAACTGTTCGCGCTATATAAATATTGTATAATAACTGCTTCCCGACCGCACTATAGCATAAATACTGCTACAGGGCGGCACTGGTGAGCAAAATTGCGTAGGGGGCATGCGTCCTACCCACACCGCCATTCCTGGTCGCGGTTGTTAATCACCGGGTCCCGGCCGGTGATTACTTGCTGGCGCCCGGTGATTACTGAGGATTTTTACTAACAGTTCTCTTCCCTGGCAGCTTCGGCACACTGCTTTGGATGGCTGTGCACAGCACAGCCATCCAAAATAGTGTGCTTACAGTGAAGCACACAGACACCGCCCCATAGTAAAACACTCCCAGCACACAGTTAACCCTTTGATCGCCCCTCATGTTAACCCCTTTATGCCCAGTGCCATTAGTACAGTGTCAGTGCTTTTTTTTTTTTAGCACTGATCACTATATTGGTGTCACTGGGGATGTTAGTGACACCAAGTCAGTTCCCCCCAGTGTCAGAATGTCCCTGCGGTCTTGCTATAAGTCACTGATCTCCGCCATTACTAGTAAAAAAAAATCCCAGTATATATATACACTGCCATTTGTAAACACTATAACTTTCACATAAACCACTTAATTTACACATATTGGGATGTGTAGATGTGAAGACATGTAGCAGAATACATTTTGGCCTAAATTTATGACAAAATTTGATTTTTTTCTGGACATGTTTAATAGCAAAAAGTCAAAAATATTGTTTTTTTCTCAAAATTGTCGGTAAAAAAATAAAAACTGCACAGGCGATCAAATACCACCGAAAGAAAGCTCAATTCATGGGGAAAAAAGGACGTAAATTTAATTTGGGTGCAGCGTTGCATGACAGCGCAGTTGTCAGTTAAATTAACGCAGCGCCGCAACGCAAAAAATGGCCAGGTTAGGAAGGGGGGTAAATCCTCAGGAGGGCAAGTGGATGATAATAATAATAATAATAATAATAATAATAAATGAAATCATAGGAATGATAGATTGTAGAACACATTTTGCCCAGCAGGTGGCATCACATACTGTATCTTTTTTTTGTGTGTCCTATAGCTAATCTCAGAAAAAAAATATTTTATTTGAATAGTTTAGTTTAGTCCTGAATTGTTTTAATACCACAGAACAATGTCACTATTTTGTCTTTGTTTATTTACATATTTATTATCAGGATATTAAGCTATTAAAGAATAATAAATGCATTCCAATCCACATCAAACCTTTTCACTTTTTGTCATTGAAGAAAAGAAGTTGAATTCTTATTAGGGAAGGCTTGAGGGAGTAGAAAACAAAACTGCAAGAAAAAGATGAATCTACACTATATTGCCAAAAGTATTGGGACACCCCTCCAAATCGTTGGATTCAGGTGTTCCAATCACCTCCATGGCCACAGGTGTATAAAATCAAGCACCTAGGCATGCAGACTGCTTCTACAAACATTTGTGAAAGAATGGGTCGCTCTCAGGAGCTCAGTGAATTCAAGTGTGGTACCGTGATAGGTTGTCACCTGTGCAATAAGGCCATCCATGAAATTTCTTTGCTACTAAATATTCCACGGTCAACTGTTGGTGGTAATTTAACAAAGTGGAAGCAACTGGGAACAGCAACTCAGCCACAAAGTGGTAGGCCACGTAAAATGACAGAGCGGGGTCAGCACATGGTGAAGCACACAGTGCGCAGAAGTCACCAACTGTCTGCAGAGTCAATAGTTAAAGACCTCCAAACTTCATGTGGTCTTCAGATTAGCACAACAGTGCATAGAGAGCTTCATGAAATGGGTTTCCATGGCCGAGCAGCTGCATCCAAGCAGCCTTACATCACCAAGTGCAATGCAGAGCGTTGGATGCAGTGGCGTAAAGCACACCGCCACTGGACTCTAGAGCAGTGTAGACGTGCTCTCTGGTGTGATGAATCATGCTTCTCTGTCTGGCAATCTGATGGACATGTCTGGGTTTGGCGGTTGCCAGGAGAACGGTACTTGCCTGACTGCATTGTGCCAAGTGTAAAGTTTGGTGGAGGGGGGATTATGGTGTGAGGTCAGGGACGGACTGACCATTTGGAAACTCGGGCACTGCCTGAGGGCCCAGGGTCAGTAGGGGGCCCCATGAGATGCCCCTGGTACCTTTTTCATAGGCTTTTTTGAGTTTGGGCAAGGACACAGGGGCCCCATGATTTGTCAGTCCGCCCCTGTGTGAGGTTGTTTTTCAGGGGTTGGGCTTGGCCCATTAGTTCCAGTGAAGGGAACTCTTAAGGCATTAGCATACAAAGACATTTTGGACAATTTCATGCTCCCAAGGGATGGCCCCTTCCTGTTCCAACATGACTGCGCACCACTGCACAAAGCAAGGTCCATAAGGATATGGATGAGTGAGTTGGGGTGGAGGAACTTGACTGGTCTGCACAGAGTCCTGACCTGATAGAACACCTTTGGGATGATTGGAACAGAGACTGTGAACCAAGCCTTCTCGTCCGAACTCACAAATACACTTCTGGAAAAATTGTCAGACATTCCCATAGACACACTCCTAAACTTTGTGGACAGCCTTCCCAGAAGAGTTGAAGCTGTTTGAGCTGCAAGGGGTGAGCCAACTCCATATGGAACCCTATGGACTAAGACCGGGATGCCATTAAAGTTCATGTGTGTGTAAAGGCAGGCATCCCAATACTTTTGGCAATATAGTGTATATCGGGAAAGGTTGTAGGTTAGACATTCAAATAAACCTGCTGGTTTGCCCTGTATAGGTTCTTTTTTTTTTTTTTTTTAGGTACCCATAGACACAACGGGTTGGATAAAATTATGGACATGATCCAATTGCCCTTAGACAGCGGAATATGACTCCTGGGACCATCCAAACTTCATCTATAAGTTGGGAGAGATGAATTTCTAACCCCTCTGTCATCAGCAGTTCTGATTGACAGGGTTTTTCAGGCCTATAATTATTTCCTTAAAGTGTTATTAAACCCAGAAACCTGCATTCACTATATCTGGTCTCCCACAGTACTCACAATATGCAAATGCGATTATTTCAGAAAACATAAATTGCTAAATACCTTTTCTCATCAGCAGTTGGAGCAGTCTTGTGACTTGTATCACTGTCCAGCAGAGCACTGGCTAAAGCTTGTGGGAGGAGTTCTCATTCTCCTCTGATTGTCCCATGAGGCTGCATAACCATCAACTTTCTGGACAGCGCTGATTGGCCTTGTTCTGATCACATGCACTCTCCCAAAGAAAAAAAACTCTCTACCAAGTGACTCTTAGGGCTCTGAACTATCAGCAGATGGATTGGGACAGTAGAAGAAGGGGAGAATCAGAGAAGACAGGATCAGGCATCCTTTTTACACAATGCAGAGGATTAACCCCTTGAGTTCCACGGCGAGTATAACAAGCATGCTTTACTGCATATACAGATGGTTTTACGGTTGTGGGTTTAGTAACATTTTAAGCAACCTTGGTCAGCAGTGTATGTGGGTATCTTAGTAAAGTATAGTCTTTTGTCATCGTCACACAATAAAAAATGACAGTCATCTCATGTCTATATCTATCTCAGCAGATCAGCCACAGTGTTAAAAGGAATCTGTCTCAAAGCTAACAGACTTGAAATGCAATTCTTTGGCTCCTGGTCCACATACTAATAATGAGGCAAAAAGGCAAACGAATACTATGTGGAATTTAGGCTTCATACTCTGAGCTTCTTTTAAATGCTTTTCTCCTAGCAGATGAAAAAGCAGCTTAAAAAAAACAAAAAAAACACAATCTACATTTTTGCAAATGCATTTAGGCAAGTTTAGGTGTGTTAAGTGCCTGGGCATTTATTTAATTGACCAGAATATTCATTTATCAATTTATTTAAGTGCTTAAGCACATTTACACTTGTTTAGGTGTGTTTCGGCATTTTTCTGCAAAAATGCTCCTCTCTTGTAATGTTTTTTTTTCCCTCTAAATGCCCCTCCCTTTAAACTCTTGTAAATGCCTATGTGTGCATGGAAGCATAGGCTGCCATGGAGGGAGTTTGGAGGCAGAAAAAAAAATGGCAAATGCTTGTTTTACAGGTGTTTTTGTGCTCAAGTGTGTGTGAGGCCTTAGGTGTGAAGAGGTAGCTGTCAAAAGGACATCTGCAATGCTGTGACTTGTGATGAATTCTGCATCTCTCCAGCATGTACAGTATGTGAATAGAGATTTCTAACACTTGTCACAGGTTAAATAAAACTTTTCAGCTTTCAATCTAGATTTGATTTAGAATAAACTCTGACTGCAGCTAACATTTTGTATTTTCTTCACAGTAATCCTCTACCCAATCCAAATCTGATATCTGCATAGCTCCCAACTGTCCCTGATTTCAAGGGACTGTCCCTCATTGGAAACAAAGTCCCTCTGTCCCTCCTTCCTCCTCATTTGTCCCTCATTTTTTATCTGATCTATATATTTGTATATACAGTGCCTTGAAATAGTATTCATACCCCTTGAAATGTTCCACGTTAGGCATGTTACAACCAAAGATGACAATGAATGCTCCCAACACAGGGTGGTTACTGTTTGGGCAAAATAAGAGTTCTAAAGTGCTTCATGCTAACATTGGCTAAATGTAGACTGGGTGAAAAACATGGACTTAATAGGCACTACAGCGATAATTCATCAAATTCAACACTTTATTAAACATGTACACATATAAAATCACTTACAGAATATAACCCAACCCTGTAACATATGGGAAAATCAATGCAGATATATCACGAAACATGTTGAGCCATCATCATCACTATATTAAGAGTACCCCTTTCAGTTATTGCCGAGACATGGCTTATCTATGATGTTGTGGGATCTACTTATAGTATGTGAATCTGCATTGATTTCCTCATATGTTACAGGGTTGGGTTATATTCTGTAAGTGAATTTTATATGTGTACATGTTTAATAAAGCGTTGAATTTTAGGAATTATCATCGTAGTACCTTTAAAGTCATCCAATGTACATGTTACAACCTAAAACGTAAATGGATTTTATGTGATAGACCAACACAAAGTGGCACATAATTGTGAAGTGGAAGGAAAATAATAAAATGGGTTTCAATTTTTTTCTACAAATAAATATCTGAAAAGTGTGGCCTGCATTTGTATTCAGCCCCCCTGTGTGTAATTTAATCTCAGTATATATACACATACACACAGCAGTTCTGTGAAGCCCTCAGAGGTTTGTTAGAGAACATTAGTGAACAAACAGCATCATGAAGGCAAAAGAACACACCAGACAGGTCAGGGATAAAATTGTGGAAAAGTTTAAAACAGGGTTAGGGTTTAAAAAAATATCCCAAGCTTTGAACATCTCAGGGAGCACTGTTCAATCCGAAAATGGAAAGAGTATGGCACAACTGCAATGTCAAGGTCCTACCTTTTCCCTGAGGTTATGCTACTCCATGTGCTGGCGTCCATCTTGGATTCTGCTGTGCATGGTGGGAATCCTTTTATGCCTTCAGGTCTCTGAGGTCCATCCCCCAGAGGGGCGTGGCTGATGACATATAAGCCTGTAGCCTGCACATGCTCTTTGCACTTGTGTCTTGTGTCGCTATTACTCTGTTCTGACTCTCGTGACTCTCCTGGTATCTGATTCGGCTTGTGACTTGACTATTCTTTGTATTCTCCTTTGATCTGACCCTCTGTTGCTGAACCCGGCTCGTGACCTGTGATTCTCGTCTGCTGTCCTGTACTGTTTTGTCCTGTTGTTGTTGACCTCGGCCTGTCTGACTACTCTTTTGTCTCTTCCACCAGCTACACGCCATTGGCGGCAGCCATTACCGCAGCTGAGGTGTCTCGGGGGCTGCGACCTGGTTCCTGGCTGCGTCAAGTCCATCCCCACCATCAGGGGCCCTGGTGAAGGGCAGCCTGGGACTTAGACTCCGCGCCCTGAGGGACTTCGGTCTGTGGGTGGTGGTTGTCGTCAGCCAGTGCGTTACATTGTTAGGCCTGCCTGTCCGTTCCTCGGCTCCTGCCCTGACATGCAAACCTACCAAGACATGACCATCCACGTAAAGTGACAGGACGGGCAAGGAGTGCATTAATCAGAGAAGCAGCCAAGAGGTCCATGGTAACTCTGGAAGAGCTGCAGAGATCCACTGCTCAGGTGGGAGAATCTGTCCACAGGACAGATATTAGTTGTGCCCTCCACAAATTTAACCTTTATGGAAGAGTGGCAAGAAGAAAGCCATTGTTGAAAGAAAGCCATAAGAAGTCCCATTTGCAGTTTGCGAGAAGCCATGTGGAGGACACAGCAAACGTGGAAGAAGGTGCTCTGGTCAGATGAGACCAAAATTGAACTTTTTGGCCTAAAAGCAAAACGCTATGTGTGGAGGAAAACTAACACTGCACATCACTTTATACACACCATCCCCACCGTGAAACATGGTGGTGGCAGCATCATGTTGTGGGGATGCTTTTCTTCAGCAGGGACAGGGAAGTTGGTCAGAGTTGATCTGAAGGTGGATGAAGCCAAATCTTAGGGCAATCTTAGAAGAAACCCTGGTAGAGTCTGTAAAAGACTTGAGACTGGGGCGGAGGTTCACCTTCCAGCAGAACAATGACCCTAAACATACAGCCAGAACTACAATGGAATGGTTTAGATCAAAGCATATTCATGTGTTAGAATGGCCCAGTCAAAGTCCAGACCTAAATCCAATTGAGAATCTGTGGCAAGACTTTTGCTGTTCACAGACACTCTCCATCCAGTCTGATTGTAGCTTGAGCTATTGTGCAAAGAAGAATGGGCAAAATGTCCCTCTCTAGATGTGCAAAGCTGGTAGAGATATCCCCAAAAAGACTTGCAACTGTAATTGCAGTGAAAGGTGGTTCTACAAAGTATTGACTCAGGGGGGCTGAATACAAATGCACGCCACATTGTTCAGATATTTATTTGTAAAATTTTGAAAACCATTTATCATTTTCCTTCCACTTTACAATTATGTGCCACTTTGTGTTGGTCTATCACATAAAATCCCAATAAAATACATTTACATTTTTGGTTATAACATGACAAAATGTGGAAAACGTTAAGGTGTACGAATACTTTTTCAAGGCACTGTAAAATGCACTATCAAAAAGTGTTTTACAGTGCTAAACCTTTTCCAATCCAATTTCTAAATCGCTGCATTTGTAATTATTTAAAGCCAGGGTTTTTTTCAGGAACTCCCTTTTTCTGAATCACCCCTTGTTTCCACCCCCTACTCACCTCCAAGAACTATCCCTTGGTTCCACTCCCTACTCACCTCCAAGTACCGGTCCTTTGTAGAGAATATAGAACCAAATATAATTTTGTATGGAATATGTTAATGATAACAAGGAAAGCAGTAAAATAAAACAATACAGCCAGCAACAATACCCCCCCAGCAACAATGGACCCCCACAACAAAATACCACCCCAGCAACAATAGATCCCCAGCAGCAATAAAAGATCTCCCATCAGCAAGCAACAATAGACTCCTCCCTTAACAGCAGATCCCAGCAACAATTGACATCTCAGCAACAATAGACCACCATGCTAAAATAGTTCCCCTCCAGTTACAATAGATCCAGCAGCAGCCAGCATCAATAGACCCTACAGCACAACCCAGCACCCCTGGTCATTACATACCTTAAATGCTGAAGGTGCCGGAACTACGTTCCCCTGCATTCCTACTGAAAAAAGCCCTTCTTAACCACTTGCTGTCCGCTTGCTGTTTATAAATGGCAGCACGGTAGCACTCCAGGGGCGGGTTGCTGTTCATAAACGGCACCCGCCATTTCTAGCTGTGCGCGCTCTCTGAGAGTGCGCAGCACCGCGATCCGGTGCCCGCTGTGTCCTCCGGACACAGTGAAACACCGATCTTTGGACGGGACCTCTGTACGAGGTCCCGATCATGTGATCACTGATTGGCCAATCAGTGATCACATGCAAAGTAGTAAGCAAGATGTCATTTGTGACATCATTGCTTACTACGTGTGAAATCTGTGAATGATCACAGAGGTCACATGGTACAAGGCTATTCAAAACCGCCTTTTACCATGTGACAAGCTGTGACCAATCACAGCTCACTCAGTAGTTCTCAATGGCTGCAAGAATGCAGACGGAGAGAAAGAGAAATGATTGCTTTTACATCCTATATGGGTGTAAAAGCAATCACTGTAAAAAAAAAAAAGAAAAAAACCTTCATCACCCCCACAAGTAGTACAGTGTCACCATGGTGACACTGTACTACTAGGGTGACAGTATGTAAAAAAAAAAACAAATAATCTAAAAAAATAAAATAAAATGTAAAACAAAAGTTTAAAAATTATAATTTTTGGTTATAAACTAATTTGGCTTATTTATTTTTTTTTACTAAAAAGATAACGGCCATTTTGGCCAAGATTTATGATGAAAGATTATTTATTTGCTACATTTTATAAGAAAAACACTTTTTTTAAAATGTTTGGACATTTTCATTTACATAGCAAAAAAATAAAAATCCCAGCGGTGAATAAATACCACCAAAATAAAGCTCTCTCTGTCTCAAAAAAATGGGAAATAAATTAATATGGGTACAGTGTTGCATGACCGCACAATTGTCATTCAAAGTGTGATAACGCTGAAAGCTGAAAATTGCCCTGGACAGGAAGGGGGTAAAAGTGTGCGGACAGGAAGTGGTTAAAGCTAATATAAAGAAATTAGTGGTAAAAAAAGTACTTGTGGGTTTAACCAATGATTATTTTGTATAATTCTCTTTTAAGGGGGGGGTGTCCTATGCTTACATACGTTTGCTAATAGGTGTCTCTCTAATTGTTGGGCGGCCCCAGTTTCAAATTATTCTAGGCTGGCTTGGCATATCGTTAAGTGGAAAACCTCAGCATATTAGGCCTAGCATGCATAAAAAATATGATGTTGAACTTTGCCAGATTCTAATTGTCAAGTGTAACAGTACTTGCTTAAAGGGACGATACGTACACTGAATGAAGTGCCTCTTGTACTGCTGTCTCCTTTTTTGTAGTGAAATCTTCATTCCTCTGATACCATCCCCAGATACCTCTGCAGCTGTGATCTTCTGATTCTGCAGGGGTTAATACAATCAGATGGACCCTTCAAAGGCACTCATGTGCCAACTATGCCCACCTTTTCCAGCCCGCTGCTCCATTCATAAAAGCTGTACTATTGCTTCTTGCCATGAAACATGCTCTGTGAATGGAGGACAGGCAAACAAATGAAGGTCCAGCACTTTCATTCCTAGAGTACTTTTCATTGGTAGAAGCGATAGTACAGCTTTTGTGAATGAAGCAGAGGGCATAGTTGCCGTGACAGGTCCAGTGTCTCCTCCTGTTAACCCCAGCAGCATCAGAAGATCACAACCGCAGGGGTATTGAAGAGCAGAGGAGATTTCAATAAATAACAGGCAATAGCACGGGGAAACTTTTCATTTAATACAGGTACCATGTCTGGTATGGGTTAAACAAAATGTAACCAAACTTATAGTGTTACTAAACCCATGACCCTGCATTCATTATATCTGGTCTCCCACAGTACACACAACATGGAAGTGCAATTATTTTAGTAAATATAAACTGTGTGAGGGATTAGCTCAGTAGCGGGTTGTGCTTGACCCCCTGGATGGGTCAGAACACCATGAAAGAGGCTCAGCACGACAGCAGGTACTTGGTGAATAAGGTTGTGCTTTATTTACAAAGTCTGGTGAACACACGGTGCATAAATCCAAAAACAGCAAAACAAAAACAGAAAATAAAGCCTTGCCACACTGGGCATCTAACTACAAACACAGGTTTCCTATCTAGCTGTCTGAATACAGCCTACCACTGCACAGACACAGGGTGTTCACACAGATTATTTCTCACCACAGGATGGCTTGGTTGCTCCCCAGTCTGCCCTGCACAGCCAACTGGTTGCAGGTTGGAGCATTCTCCCTATGCAGCCTGGGAGTTTTATAGAGCCCAGAGCCCTTAACTCACTACACCTGAGCTCATTAACTCATCGGTGAGCCACACAGGCCCACTACACAGCACAACAGGAGAAACAGTCTGTGTAGAGCAGGAACCTGGGACAAATATACCTCCCATCCTGAACACATCCCCTATTTCTTCCTGACCTCCTGTCACAACTGCTAAATACTTTTTCTCATCAGCAGTTAGAGCAGTCTTGTGACTCCTATCAATATCCAGCAGAGCAAATGTAAAGCTTGTAGGAGGAGTTTTCATTCTGCTCTAGGAGGATGCAGGATCCCTGACTCTGTCTGGACAGTGCTGATTGGCCCTGTGCTTATCACATGCACTCTCCCAAGAAAAAAAAAACACTCTAGAAATACACTCCAAACTGAGCATGTGCAGAGTGTCTCCACACGATACGTCTTATCAGGAGATAAGAAGGGGCACTGTAAGAAGGGGAGGATCAGAGAAGTCAGGATCAAACAGCCTTTTACACAATGCAGTGGATTAACCCCTTAGGTTCTACAGTGACTATAACAAGCATGCTTTCCTGCATATACAGACTGATTTGACTGTTGTGGGTTTAGTAACACTTTAAGCATTATAAACTGTCTTTAAAGAGACAATGTCATTTTGCCCATTCAGGGGAAAGTAAGAGTGTCTGTGTAACAGGGCCCTTCCAATGCTCTAATACAGTGGTCTGCAAACTGCGTCCCTTTGCTTACTTTTATCCAGCCCTTGGGGCACTATTTTTCTCCACTGATAGCAACAATGGGGCATAATTCCCCCCTCTGACACCAATGAACGGGCAGAATAACTCCCAATGATGGGTCACAATTCCTCCCAATGGGGCACAATTTCTTTCAGACACCAACAATAGGGCCCAATGATGGGGCTCTAACCCTCCAACTGACACCAAAGATGGGACATTGTTTATTCCACGTAAGTCATGACCTTTTCTACTCCCAACAGTCCAGCACTTCTTAAGTCTGAAGGACAGTAGACTGGCCCTTTGTTTAGAAAGTTTGGAGACCCCTGATCTAATATACTGTACATCTTGGTGGAGTTTCCCTGCTTCTCCCTTCTCTGCCTCGGCTAGTGAAAATACAGTACCTGATGCTTCCTCAATGGGCAAAGTGCATGTGTCTTTTTAAATCTGAGTTAATTAATATGAAAGGGTTGTACCCCACCTTCCTATATTGAGAGCGCTTCTACCATTTGACATCAGATATTTCTTATTGAAAAATAATTTTCTTTATGTCATTGCTTAGGATAGCATACAATTCCTTGTTCCTACAAACTCTTCTTTTCAGTGTATCTGGCTGTCTGTAATTGAACAGATGCAATAGTCACATAAATTAAATATTTACCTCTATCTTATCAGGTCCAAATGCTTTGAAAGCACTCTGTATGGAAGACAATTATATATTTGTTAAATATAGTTGTGCATTGACATTGTTTTTTCAGCCAAAATGCCATTTGTACGAACTGCCTGGGTGCCCAAGGAACTTTGAGCCTGTTTGTGGAACTGATGGAAATTCCTATTCCAATGAGTGCATGCTGTGTGCCTCAAATAGGTAAAAGCTTTTTGTTTGTGCAAACTGCTGTTAGTTATCCATTTGTTTTACTGCAAACTAAACCAGTGTCCTTAAGCTGAACTTAAAGCGAAACTTCACTCTCTCAATTAACATGAACTATTTTTAATCCTTATGTTGCTAGCATTAGTAAATAGATGGGAAGGTATATTGTATTTACTTGCTTTAAACATTTTTTATACATTTCTTCATTAACTTACTGGTCTCTATGCCTAGGCAAGTGGTATCATACACCTCCAGAGTCCTACAGGAGGGGAGTAGGGGCTTTCTCATCTAAGCACACCCTCGTGCCTGCATGACTGAGCTAAGGGCGGATGGACTCCAGTTAATAAATCCTACATGAATCATCTGCTCTTACTCAAGATGGCCACAGCCAGAAATGCTAGGGGGTGTTTTTCAATGTGATTTCTCAGCAACAGAAAGCATGGAGACAGGGATGGATGGGAGAGTTTGCCTTGAATATAGGGTTATCTGTATTTTGCCAATAGAAAAAAAAGGTGCAGATAATGTCATTGGCTTCAATGCAAAAATAGCATCCTATTGACTCCAATGCAAAATCACTGCTTATTTACTTCAATGCAAAATCGCGTCCCATTGACTCCAATGAAAAAATGCCCTCTATTGACTTCAATGTAGAATTGTGTCCTATTGACTCCATTGCAAAATTTCGTCCTGTTGACTCCAATTGAAAAACGCCCCCTAATGACTTCAATGCAAAATTGCTTCCTATTGACTCCATTGCAAAATCGTATCCCATTGACTCCAATGGAAAAACACCTCTTATTGACTTCAATGCAAAATCGTGTTTTGTTGACTCCAATGCAAAATCGTGTCTCATTGATTCCAATATAAAAATGCCCCCCCCCCATTTACTTCAATGCAAAATCACGTCCCATTGACTCCAGTGCAAATACTCCCCCCTATTGACGTCAATGCAAAATTGCGTTCCATTGACTCCAATGCAAAAACGCCCCCTAATGACTTCAATGCAAAGTTGTGTCCTATTGACTCCATTGCAAATTCTTGTCCCATTGACTCCAGTGGTAAAAACACCCCCTATTGACTTCAATGCAAAATTGATTTCTATTGGCTCCATTGCAAAATTGCATCCCTTTTACTCCAATGGAAAAACACCCCCTATTGACTTCAATGCAAAATCGTGTTTTGTTGACTCCAATGCAAAATCGTGTCCCATTGACTCCAATATAAAAACCATTCATTTTAATGCAAAATCACGTCCTATTGACTCCAGTGCAAAATGGTGTCCCATTGACTCCAAAGGAGTGGGACACAGAAACAGGACCTTGAACACCTGGGAGTAGGCAGACTTAACCCCTTCCTAACTCTTGGGCAGCCTACTGACACAATACTGACAGAACCTGTACACAGGGGCGGACTGACCATTTGGAAACTCGGGCACTGCCCGAGGGCCCGGGGTCAGTAGGGGGCCCCATGAGATGCCCCTGGTACCTTTTTCATAGGCTTTTTTGAGTTTGGGCAAGGACACAGGGGCCCCATGATCCCCTATTGCCCGGGGGCCCCATGAGTTGTCAGGCCACCCCTGTCTGTACATATTTAACATCTTTCTTGAACAATACAGTAAAAATAAAGTGAACTTTATTTTGTAGCACACACTTTTAAGCACCTGCCTACAAGTGCCCACTGTTGCCTCAACATGGTGTCCTCAGTGAGAACAATTGAAACCAGTGTGGTCTTCTGTGGTCGTAGCCTCAGGGTTTGATGTGTTGTGCATTCTGAGATGCTTTTCTGCTCACCACAGTTGACAAAAAAATTATCCCCCCCTGTTATGTTTGGTGGGTTGTGCCACAGCCTCCAAGCAAACCTGTGCAATGCACAAGGTTGAGGAGCAGAGGTACAGGTGTTTAGGCGTTAAAACAGACAGCATTATGTTCCTTGCCTGTCAAAAGTGATCCGGAGTGGAATACTCCTCAGAGAGTAAAGGAGCCTTAAAGAAGAACTATAGGCAAAAACATTGTTTTTTTTTTTCATTTTGGATAGAGTAAGGGGAGAGGGGTCATAACCCCTGTCAGCAGGGGCGGACTGACAACTCATGGGGCCCCCGCAATAGGGGATCATGGGGCCCCTGTGTCCTTGCCCAAACTCAAAAAAGCCTATGAAAAAGGTACCAGGGGCATCTCATGGGGCCCCCTACTGACCCCAGGCCCTCGGGCAGTGCCCGACTTTCCAAATGGTCAGTCCGCCCCTGCCTGTCAGTGTATTTTTTGCCATCTGTATACTATTGGGGAGATTCCCCTTCGCTTCCTGTCCCATTGCCAAACCAGGAAGTGAGAGGAAATCCCTGCAAATTAAGGGAATCCATAGGAGACCCCCAGGTCACAGAACTAGTGTCCCCTTTGAAAGATTTCCCCTCTATTACTTTTCTGGGGACAACCCAACATTTTTTTTTTTTTTTACTTTAACTTTCAACTATAATGGTAAACAGGATAAATAGAGAGGTGAATCTCCCTAACGGGGGCACAGACAGCTATAAGTGCTGGCAGGGGTTCTAATCCCTTTCCACTCTGTCCAAATCTAGAAAAAAAGTTTTGCCTTTAGTTGTACTTTAAGGACTGATGAAGACTTTTGCACTGCACTGCAGTACTGCACAATTTACTGCAATGCATGTTCACCCACCTAACATGCATTAGAGCATTTGTGGTGTCATTCATTTTGAATTGCACCCCAACACACTAATACAGCTCCGACACACCTGCATTGCAGTGTAGCACAATGAACAGTAATGCACTACTATACATTGCAGTGTGTTGTTTTGGAAAAAATAAGTGCATGCCCTTTTTTGTCCATGTGCGTTGGCATCCCATTCAAAATGATTAGACTGCTATAATGCAATATACTTTATTAGCGTGTATTATTGTGCTGCCCAGGAATGGAGAAATGTGAATGGGCCCTAAAGAAGACAGCTCAGACAACACCAGAGCCATTTTTGGCACCAGTCTCTGTGTCAAAATGTGAACCTCTTATCGCCTGCTGTGTTCAGTCTAAGTTCTGTTAAAGCGGAGTTCCACTCACTCTGTAAAAAAAATAAAAGTCAGCAGCTACAAAAACTGTAGCTGCTGACTTTTAAAAAACAGCCACTCACCTGTTCCACGATCCCGCGTTGCCCCAGCCACAGCCCATTTCACCGGCCGTCCTGTATTCCAGGCACCGGCATCTTCAGTGTGGGCACCCGGCTGTGACAGCTTGTGGCTTCACAGCTGGGTGCCCACTGCGCATGCGTGAGTAGGGCTGCGCTTCCTGAATGGCCCCCGTTGTCTTCTGGGACCTGTCACGTGTCCCAGAAGACTTCAGGGAGGGAGGGTAGGAGGACAACTTCCGCTTTGAAAGTGGGAGCGGGTACCTGTCAAATTCGGGTACCCGCTCCCCAAAGGTGCCAATCCTTAATGGGGAACGGGGGACAAGTCTTTAAAGTGGAACTTCCCCTTTTGGGTGGAACTCTAGGGTCTAAAATATCTAGTATGATTTATAATCTTGGAGGATGGAACAGTATCTATATTGCCCTTAGCAACCAATCACATTTAGTTTACCATAAATGAGCCCAAACATTTAGTCCTGGTTTACACTAGAATGTGGTGCATGAAACCCGCGATCTGTGTGCATTTCCAGCACAGCGTTCAAAATGCACTGCCCTTGTGATCTGCAGAGGGTGTCAGTGTAATGTTTACCAGTTCCCAACTGCGCTATAGCCGAAGGATGGCTATGGCGTGGTTGTCTGGTTCTGGGACGACGTCCATGGATGTCATTCCAGAACACACCCCCTGCGTGCCCCCTACGGACTCAGCTGATTATGTCATACAGTAAACAGCCAATCAGCCTTTGGGCATGTGATCAGCTGTGTCCAATGACACAGCAGATCACGGGGTAAATACAGTTGCCTGTTATTGGCTGCACTTTCCTCACGCTGTCACAGCATGAGGAAAGTACTGCCGAGAACTGGCAATTGTCAGCGAATGGATCAGCACTGATCATCAGGTCACTGATGATCAGTGCCCTGATGATCAGTGCCCAGCAGTGCCGCCCAACTGTGCCACCCACCTGTTCCCATCAGTGCTGCCCACCTTTACCCATCAGTACCACACACCTGTGCCCATCAGTGCCACCCACCTGTGCCCTGCAGTGCCACCCACCTGTGCCCATCAGTGCCACCCATCAGTGCTGCCCATCAGTGCTGTCCATCAGTGCCACCCATCAGTGCCGCTTTTCAGTGTAGCATCATCAGTGCCAGCTCATTAGTGCCACCTATCAGTGCCTCCTGTCAGTGCCCATCAGTGCTGCCAATCCGTGCCACCTCATCATTGCCCATCACTGCTGCATATTAGTGCCCATCAGTGCTTCAAAATTTTTTGCTCTTTTTTTGTTTATAGCGCAAAAATAAAACACCCAGCGGCAATTAAATACCACCAAAAGAAAGCTCTATTTGTGTGAAAGAAATGTCATATGGTTTCAGTGTTGCATGACTGTGCAATTGTCATTCAAAGTGCAACAGCGCTGAAAGCTGAAAATTGGCCTGGGCGGGAAGGGGTATAAGTGCCCGGTAGGCAAGTGGTTAATGATACTGCTTATGGTTGCATAACAAAGAAATATGATTTCAGCAGGGTCTTGTGCCTTTTATTTCCTGTTATGATCTGTATTTTTATCAACGTTTGCATCTTGGCTGTATCGTCTACTGGAAAGTGTAAATAATATATAAAACAATAATCAAAACTAACTGTGTCATGAATTTTTTGATCTATGTTGCAGTGAGCAAAGCTGCCACGAAATAAAGAGCAGGCACTTAGAGGTATTCTGTTAATGGCACATTACTATCAAGTGGACTCTATTTTCAGCCTTGGCAATGCTTAGTAACTATGTCAATATTTATAAGATGCTAAGTACTTGAAAAGAATCATTATGATACTGGTGCTGTATGGATAATGTGAAATGTATTTGTTTTCTCCACAGACAGAATAAACAGAAGGTTCAGATTAAATCGCTTCATGTATGCTGATGCACTCATACTCGGCCTTGCAAAGCTTGAGATATTCGTCACCATGGAATGCATTTCACTTACACCTCAGCATTTGTCACAAAATATAAAAATGCCTTGTGGTAATGAAGAAAAACAAATGAGTATGCATGTCGTTTCTGCTAGGTTTTCTTTATCCACACCTGTTTTGAAGTAGTACTCATCTTCCCTTATTCCCATTTTTTTCCCTCTTACCTGTGCTCTTGGGTTCTTCAAAACACATACTCACCCATACAGTGAATCCAGTGTTGTCCCTCTGCAATACATTGTCTGGGTACCATACGGTGGGTCAAGAGCCGCCATCTTGGTGCTCTTTAGCTGACTACCTTTTGTGGGTTTAGGCAGGCAGCTCCTATGACAACTGCCCCTAGTAGCTCTGTGTGCTGATTCTGCAGCCTCCTGGGAGATGTGAGGTAAGTATCCCAGGAGGTTGCAGGACAAGTGATACGTCATGGTGATGAGGCAGGCCCAGAAGAATAGAAAAAAAAATCCTGCAATTCTGCTTGGTGGTGGGGACGTTTTGGCTAATTTTAGTTTCCTGACATTTATCAAACTCTCTTGAGTCAGCAGACTAACATGATAATTCACTCAAGCTGTAATGAAATATGGAGTTAGGTGTAGCTCTCTCTCTCTTTTGTAACAATTTACTGTTTCATTTAATACTGATAGAACAGTTATTGTTACTTCTGGTGCTCCATGCATGGTGTCCTACACAGCAGCGGTAGCATCATTTACAGCTGCTCTGCCTGCCCCCTCTTCTCCCCTTGTCCAATCACAGAACACTTTGCATTCTGTGAGCCCCTTGACAAACTTCAAAGTTTTATGTAAACGGCCAGGGGAGAGGAGAGCTGTTTGAGCTTTCTTCTCAAAATGAGCGTATTACAAAATTAAATGGTAAATTGAAAACAAAATAAAGAGATCTAGGAAGTGGCAAAAAACAAAACAGAGAGAGACAGGAAGTGGCAAAAAACAAAACAGAGAAATCCAGGAAGTGGCAAAAAACAAAACAAAGAGATCCAGGAAGTGGCAAAAAACAAAACAGAGAGATCCAGGAAGTGGCAAAAAACAAAACAGAGAGATCCAGGAAGTGGCATTCACCTTTATATTGTAACTCATACATTATTACCTCTCACATTAACTGCTGGAGACAACTCAACCACAGAAGGCAGAAAAAAATCAATGTCCTAAACTTAGGAGAACCCTAGTGAGCACAGATAATATAAACAAAGCTCAGACTTCCTACCTGCAAACATTGCTAATTTAGCTAGAGACACTCCAGGTTAAGGTAGGGCCACTACCGAACTAAACAGGCCTTTCTACTACATTTGTCCTTCTTTTTCCCCCAAAAAAGTAGTGAAACCCGTTTAGGAGCCACTGGTTGGTTCTTCTGTCCTTTAGAGGGTCACCCACTTTGGCTGCTTACACTCTTTGACACATCCTAAGGTTTTGTAAACATTTAATGGATTGCACAAATTTTTTAAGCAGTGCACACATTAATTCAGATGACTTTGAAATGAGAGACCCGCAGTGTTCTGTTAGTCGATCCTGCTCAGGTGCTCACACACTGTAGTTAATAGCAGACATTTTATTAGGTGCTCATAGCCGCCATTAAACATGTGTCTGTTTCTAGAACTACAACCAAAGAGAGGCAATAACACAGTTGTACCAGTATCTAAGTAGTGAGACCCCTAGAGGCCATACACAGCAAATAACATATTGCTACATCCTTTCTCTTTTAAATAAAAGAACAATGAAATATAACAAACACAAAATGGTGAAGTAGAACATAGCTATAAATTAGATATAATCCTTGAGGTGAGCCGGCTTTCTGATTGTTCTGCCAGCTCGCGTAACATATGAGGTTTCTTCACAGAAGTCTTGGTGTTCTTCTGATTCTGGCAGACTATTTTCTGGGACTGTCTCTCTCTGCCTAGAGACCTCCCTATGCTCCTCAGCAGTCCCTGTTTCTTTGTTGCTGGTATTCATAGTCTCATCGCTTTGAGTGTCCATATACTGTTCCCAGGGCCCTGTATCATCTCCTTCTTGTGTTTTTCTCAGATGTCTCCGATTTCTCCTCCATCTTCTTCCTTCCTCTGTTATAATTTCATAGGACCGTGGTCCCAATTTCTGTACAACCTTCGCTTTTTTCCAGTGTTTGTCATATTTGCCTATTGGCTGAATCCGTACATTATCATTGCTCTGGAGAACAGGCAGATCTTTTGCAGTTTTATTATAATAGAAAGCTTGCCTATCTTGATTCTTTGTTAGTTTGGCTTTAACATTGCCCACAAGCTTTGGCTTTAGTAGTTGACCTGCAGTTGGTAGGAGAGTCCTTGTACGTCTACTCATAAGCCGCTGTGCTGGACTGGTGTCTAGGCCTTGTGTGGGTGTATTTCTGTGGTCCAGTATAGACAGGTATATCTCTGTACCTGCCTGTTTTGCCTTTTGTATGAGTCTTTTGGCTGTTTTTACTGCTGACTCCGCTTTACCATTACTCTGTGGATATCCAGGAGATGATGTCTGGTGCTCAAATTCCCACCTCTCCCTGAATTTTTTTAATTCTTCCGATGTAAATTGAGCAGCGTTGTCAGAGAACACAATATCCGGAATGCCATATCTGGCAAAATGGGCCTTGAGTTTTTTAATTACTGTTTTGGCCCTTGTGTCCTGTAAGTAGTCTATCTCCCAGAAGTTGGAAAAATAGTCCACAGTTACTAGATATTCCTTGTCGTTCCACGTGAACAGATCTGTTCCTACTTTTGACCATGGTCTGTTTGGAATTGTATGTGGTTGCAATGTCTCTTTCGGTTGCTTATCATTGTACGTTGCACATATTTCACACTGTGCTATAAAGTTTTTTATGTGGTCATTCATTCCAGGCCAATAAACATATTCTCGTGCACAACGTAGACATCCTTCTACACCTAAGTGAGTCAAGTGCAATCTTTCTATAATGTCTCTTCTAAGGGAGTTTGGTATGACAGCCCTTTCTCCTTTTCACATAAGAGTTCATCTCTTATGTGAAAAAATGGAGAAACCTCCATTGGAGCATGCTGCTTGTGTTTTGGCCATCCTTTCAAGATGACAGTCTTTAGGATCTGTAGAGTTTTATCTTCCGCTGTGCAGGTCTGTATTTGTTTCAGTCTGTCTTTTGAGACAGACAGATATGCACACATATTGATGCTTTCAATGTCTTTTTCTTCTTCATTTGTGATGGGTAAGTAAGCTCTGCTTAGGGCATCTGCAATCAGTAAATCCTTCCCTGGACAGTAACAAATGTTAAAATCATATTTCTGAAGCCTTAACAGCAAACGCTGCAGTCTTTTTGGGGCATTCAGTAGTGGCTTCTTTGTAATACTTTCTAAAGGCTTGTGATCTGAATGCACCACCACTTGTCGACCGTAGGTGTACTGGTGAAATTTCTCTAACCCAAATACTACCGCTAGTAGTTCCTTCTCGATTTGAGCATATCCTTGCTCTGTTAGAGTTAACGCTCTGCTTGCATATGTGATTGGCTGTTTATCCTGCATTAGTGTGGCTCCAAGGCCGGTTTCTGAGGCATCACATTGTACTACCACTGCTTGATCTGGATCAAAATATTTTAGCGTTGCTGCGTCTGCAATAGCATTTTTCACTGACTGAAAAGCAGTTTCATGGCTTTCTGTCCATTCCCAGAGTACATCTTTGTGAGTTAGCTGTCTCAGTGGCTCACACATGTCTCATAAATGCTTGCAAAATTTGGAAAGATAATTCACCATGCACAGGAATCGTTGTACTCCACGTATATCTGTAGGTGTCGGCATGTCCTGTATTGCCCTCACCTTCTCTGGATCGACTTTAACACCATTTGAGGTAAGAAGATGTCCTATATATGGTACTTCTGTCATTTTTAGTTTGAATTTTGCCAGGTTCAGTTTGATTTGTTTTTTTCTACATCTGTCTAAGAATTGTATCATCTTTTTATCATGATCCTTTGTTGCGGATTCTAGATCATCACCTTCCCCAACTATTAGTATATCGTCTGCTATTATTTTTACTCCAGATAGTCCTTCCAAAGCTTGCATCAATTTTTGTTGGAATACTTCTGGAGCCGGGCTTAATCCCATTGGCATTCTCAGCCACTTATAGCGTCCAAATGGGGAAGAAAATGCTGTTAATAAACTTGATTCTTTATCCAGTTCCAGGAGCCAGAACCCATTTTTCACATCACATACCGAAAATATTTTAGCCTTTGATAGATCTGGTAGAATATCTTCTATTGTTGGCATTGGATAGTGATTTCTTTTAAGGACCTTATTCAGTGGCTTAGGATCAATGCATATTCTTAACTTGCCTGATGGTTTTTTCACTATCACCAAACTGCTTATCCAGTCTGTGCTTTCCTGTACTGGTGCTATCATACCTCTGCTGTGCAAATCCTGCAGTTCCTCTTTAAGCGGTTGCATTAAGGCTACAGGTACTCTTCTTGTAGGCAGTCTGGTAGGCTGTATTGTATGATCAATTTCTAGTTTGTATTTACCTTCCAGGCACCCATCACCTTCAAATAAATCAGCATACTCTGTTTTTATGTGGTGAAAATCCAAAATGTATTCTGCCTTTTGTTTAGGATTTTGAGTATTCTCAGAAACTTCCAGAGCCATGATGTTATGGGACTGCACCTTTATTAAGTCCATAGCCTGAACTGCTTTAACTCCCAGCAAAGGAATGTGATCGTCCTCCTGCAACACAGTAAACTCCACTCTGTAGCTCTTTCTGTTACGTGGATTTCTTAATTTTAGCTTGCATGTTCCCATGGGTTTCAGAACACTTTTGTTGTACATGACCAGTACCTTATCAGTGGGCTCAATGGGAACCTGTTTGTTAAGCAGAGTAAATGGAATGACATTGCAGCTTGCTCCACAATCCAGCTGAAATCTTATGGGCTGTTCATCCACCATAAATATGGCAAAGAGCTGCTTTGCATCATTGGCTACTGGCTGTTTGACTACATTGACATTCTCTGTTGCAGACTGCAGCTGCAGCCATGTGATGCCCTCTGTGCTGTCCTCGTCTGTGTCCTGGGTCACTGTGTTGACTTGTCTGTACTGTTTGCTGGTTTTGAATCTGCACACAGCTGAAAAGTGGTTCATCTTGCCACAAGTCCTGCAGGACTCCCCATACGCTGGACATTTCTCTTTGTCTCTTTCATGTCTTTTGCCACAGTATTTACACTGGACTGAGCTCACAGGGAGCCTGGACCTTGCTCTGCCCTTCACAGATACTGCATGTACTGAGGCATCACTGGTGCCCTCCATCATCTTCAGCCTGTCTTTAGTCAGCTCAGCAGCCCTGCAGATTTGTATACATTTCTCCAAAGCCAGCTCTTCCTCCCTCAGTAATCTTTCTCTGAGGTGAGAGTCTCTGATGCCACACACTATCCTGTCTCGGATAAGGGAGTCCCTGATGTCCCCAAATCCACAGGTTGCAGCCAGTCTCCTCAGCTCTGTCACATATCTGTCCACACTGTCCCCAATCTCCTGATTCCTTGAGAAGAACTTGTATCTCTCCACCGTCTCATTCTTTTTGGGGTCACAGTGCTTATCAAATGCTTGCAGTATGTCTGTCAGTGCCATGCTGTCTGTGAGCAGGGTCTCGGCTAGTTCTCTGCCTTTTTCCCCAATCAAGTAATAAAACAGCTTTACTTCCCTCTGCTCATCTCTGGGTGCCACTGTCAGGTCCACATACAGAGTAAACTCTTCCTTTCAGTGTCTCCATGTCTGTGAGAGATTGGAAGAAGTGACATCCAGTCTCTGAGGGGGTTTCAGGCCACTCTCCATAGTGCAGTCTGATAGGGACTCTGTACTTACAGTTGCTGATTCTCTGTACAGTTCTAGTGTCACACAATCTGTATTTGTAGACAGAAGACTTGCTATTCAGAGGTCCAGTGCCCAGCTGCCACCATGTTCTGTTAGTCGATCCTGCTCAGATGCTCACACACTGTAGTTAGTAGGAGACATTTTATTAGGTGCTCATAGCTGCCATTAAACATGTGTCTGCTTTCAGAACTACAACCAAAGAGACGCAATAACACAGTTGTACCAGTATCTAAGTAGTGAGACCCCTAGAGGCCATACACAGCATATAACATATTGCTGCACGCAGCAATAAACAACACTTAATACAATTAGGATGTATGGCTTAATGTTCTCTCTAAAGCCTGTAATACATATCGGCCAAGGGAAGTTTCCACCAAGGTGTCAGGACAGGAGCTATGAGCCTTCTCCTCTGGTGCTATATTGGACAGCACTTAAGTGTCAGGGGACCATTGCACAGTAGTAAGAATTTCTTCAGAGCTATTTCCTTTAAAATTTTAGGTTAGTCTCTTGGGGGTTGTTTTGCCCATTTGACTTTCTGTTTTGTACGATCAGAGTTGCTTTCACTATCATTTTTTCCAACATGTTCAGGGAGAAGCTTGTCCATATGTTCATCACTTTCAGGGGCTGACTGGTTGTTTTCCTCCTCCTCAACTGGTTGGATCAGAGGCATAACTATCACCTTCAGGTCCTCGGTGCAAGAAACCATGGAGGGCCCTTCTCTCAGAGCTCGGAGCCCTTCCCATTGATCCCAGGACCTTTTCCTCCTATGATTGAGCCCTTTATTATGCTTCTGCAATTCCTTTCACATGTTCTGCAGTGGGCTCATTTACTGCCATCTTGGGCCCCCCCCCCCCCCCCCACAAGGTGGTGGAACGCCAAGGCCCAGTTGCAAGTGTGACCTTTGCAAACCTGATAGTTTTGCCAGTTGATTGGACTAACCTCTCTGGCTCTGTCTCTTCATGTATGAGCTGGAATATAAATTCAGTGCAACGGTTCTTAGCATTCTTGAGTACTCCTCAGCAGTGGATGTAGATGGAGTGACAATCATGGGCTCTGATCACAACCAAGTGGCAGCTCGGAGAGAGAAAGAGAGCTCACCAGGCCACTCACCAAATAGTTATATCCTCCCCCAGCATGCACCACTGTCAATAAACATCTTAGTGGCTGGGCAGGGAAGACATAAATATTATTAATCTAGCATTACTGTTGCTCTCCTGTATTTTGCCAATGAGTTTATGGGAAAACCAAGTGAGCTACTACAAATTAGTCTGGACAGATTACCACCCAGCAGAACTAAATTTAACTAATCACCTCTGCTGATGGTAGGGTGATTTCAAAGCATTACATCGATTGGAAATATTACAACTGCACTAGGGTTAACTAAAGAAAGAACAAGAGAAGCTCCCTGCCTTCAGGCTCTCTCTGTCTAATTGAGACTTCAATGGAGCTGTACAGAGGGATGATAAGCAAGGGTAATTAATTATTATTCTGATTCACTGTGTGTATACATTTCAGATTTAGCTCTGCAAGCAAAAGGATTTTTACAAAAAAACTAGATAAGCACAGCACAGTGGCTAAATAGTTAGCACTTCCGCCTGGCAGTACTAGGGTCATTGGTTCAAATCCGAACCACGGCACCACCTGCCTGGAGTTTGCATGTTCTCCCTGTGCCTGCGTGGGTTTCCTCTGGGTACTCTGGTTTCCTACCACACTCCAAAGACATGCAGGTAGGTTAATTGGATCCTGTCTAAATTGTCCCTAGTATGTGTATGTATGAATTTAAGTTAGAGACTTTAGATTGTACACCCCTTGAAGGTTAGGGACTGGTGTGAATGTACATTATATGTATAAAGCGCTGCGTAAATTGACAGCACTGTATAAGTATCTGTAGTAAATAATAAAAGAAAACCTAAGAAAGGAGCTAAAGCTCCATATGCTGTGTAGAAAAAAGACTACATAATATTCATACAATGAATCATAGTCCTGCCAGCTTGAAGAAATAATAGAAAATTGTTGATCACTACATTTATAGATTTAAAAAGCTCTGCTATTAGGAGCAATAGAAAATATTTGCTTAGATTTAATTTCTTTACATTTGTATAGTGACAGGGTGATATCTGGAGCGAACCACCTCATCCCTATTAGATAGTATTAGGTACACAAGACCCCACATAAACCAGGGAATTAAGTAAAATGGGACTTTTAAGGTGGGTGGTCTCTCAAAGAAAATCTCATAAAAACATTAAAATGCATAAGCTCTATTTACAAATAAAGGTAAAAGTCACAAGGACATGTATCCCCAATACCCCTAAAATCAGTCAAATACTATATCACATATTTGTTGTATGCCATCCTATGAGCATAATCCCCATAGAACACTGTATAAGGTTTTAAATACATTCAATCAACCACAACATTTCTGTAGGGAATACTGGACATTATACACTGTTCTCAGTTGTTCAGTACAGAAAGTGCTGGCAAAAAGAAGATTACTTATGTAGTAGACAGATGAAAACCGACGCGTTTCACCCCAAGGGCATCTTCAGGGGAACAAAGGGGGTTATGTTCATAATGTCATATCAAACTCCTTTGTATTAGTGTCTGCCAGCCTGTTTCAAAATTTACAAGGACAAAAAAACATGCCATCAGCCAGTTAAGCATCAGATGGGAGGTATCTTGGACTCTGGCATGCCTCTCATATAAACATGGCTCCCAATGTACCGTGGACCAAGCAACCCGCTGTGTGATGCTTGTGAGTATATTTTACATGTATAAAGTTGGGAGTTTTAGCGATACTACTCTATGGTCTTCTGTTGTTCTCTTCCTACTATCCCGGAGGAAAGTTGGGTACCCCTGTAAATTGCGGATTGACCAGATGGGGCTGGAAAGTGGCAGTGGGCTCTGGAGTGACCTCATTTAGGTGTCTAAGCGCTTTTCATCTCTTGCATTCAGAGATCATTGAAATCTGGTTGCACTTTTTGCTAATTGGTGGTCCGGGAACACTGCATGTTGGATTCATGCATGTATCATTTATATTGATATTTGATTGTCTTTTAAAGCTTTAATTTGGACACTGGGAGTGGACTTCTCTGTTTATTATTAATTTTATTTTAATCCATCTTTCGATTTTGTTTTTATTACTTCACATTGTTTCATGGATTGTATTTTTTTTTATTGTGGAATTTGCGATTTCTCATGGATGAACATGTATAAGGTGTTAATTATCATTTATTCATTTATTTATAGGGTTTGTGCACCTTTTATATACAATATTATTTTTAAATAAAGCTTATTCATTTTTTTGTTTCATTTTGTTTTTGTGAGATTTTCTTTGAGAGACCCCCCACCTTAAAAGTCCCATTTTTCTTAAAAGTGGAACTTCACTCTCTCATTCAACATTGACTATGTTTAATCCTTATGCTGCTAGCATTAGTAAATGGATAGGAAAGCATATCATGTTTACATTTTTTTTTTACATTTCTTCAAGTACTTCCTGGTTTCCAAGCCCAGGTAAATGATGTCATACAACCCAGGATTCTTCAGGAGAGGATTTCTCAGCTAAGCACACCCTCCCGCCTGCATGCCTGATCTAAGGGCAGATAGATTCCAGTAAGCAAATACTATATGAACAGCAAAAAATGCCAAGGGGTGTTTTTCAAAGTGAATTCTCAGCAAAATAAAGCATGGAGACATAAATGGATGGGGGAGTTTGCTTTGAATATTAAAAATGAATCAAATAGCATTTTTGGTTTGTGGTGCTCAGATGCAGTGTCGTTTCGTGTTAATTCCCTGGATTATCTGGGGTCAGGGGCGGACTGACCGTTGGGGAACTCAGGCACTGCCCGAGGGCCCGGGGTCAGTAGGGGGCCCCATGAGATGTCCCTGGTTCCTTTCATAGGCTTTTTTGGGTGTGGTTTGAGTGTGGGCGAGGACCCATGATCCCCTATTGCCCAGGGGCCCCATGAATTGTCAGTCCGCCGCTGTCTGGGGTCATGTGTGCTTAGCTTCTCTTTTAATATGTGTCCATGGGAAGAGGCTGGGATTCCTTATTCTTTACCAGACCTTGACTATTGTCACTAGAAAATGGTTAGCTGGTGGAGTATTGTTAAATCTGAACTCTAAGCACACAAACTTTCATTTCCATTCCCCAATAGCCAGACAAGATATAAATCCACTTTTTGTACACCAAATCTTATTGGAAAACCTAACATTACAGGGACATCATCACTGTGCTGTACATAGCCTGTAAAGAGATTAGAATTGTGGGAGGGACCCAGGAGGCCCCACCCACTATAGGCTGCCTGCAGAAAACTACAGGAAAGGCGGCAGATACAAGAGCAGTCACCTTGCAAGAGCAGCAGCGACTGGTCTTTATTAAAGTAAGCTCTTGCACAGAGGAAACGTGGATATGCTGCCTTATGTTGGGTTACTGCACACATCTGGAAGAAAAATACAAAGCACACCAAGATTTGAGCAGGACTCTTCATGACTTTTGAGCAGGAATCTTCATGACTTTTGTATTTAGACAATATTTGTTTGGCCTAATTTTTAAGCTTTAAAGCATGGGTGTCAAACTGGCGGCCCTCCAGCTGTTGCCAAACTACAAGTCCCACGAGGCATTGCAAGACTGACAGTTACGAGCATGCCTTCTAAGGGCAGATACATGATGGGACTTGTAGTTTTTTTAACAGCTGGAGGGCCACCAGTTTGACACCCCTGCTTTAAAGTGTTACTAAACTAAACCCAAGACTCTGCATTCACTCTATCTGGTCTCCCACAGTACACACAACATGGAAATGCAATTATTTTAGTAAATATAAACTGCTGAATACCTTTACTCATCAGCACTATACAGCAGTGTTGTGACTTCTATCAGTATCCAACAGAGCACTGGTTAAAGCTTGTAAGTGGAGTTTTCATTCCCCTCACACTGTACTATGAGACTGCAGGACCCCTGACTCTCTGTCTGGACAGTGTTGATTGGCCCTGTGCTGATCACATTCCAAGAAAAAAAAAATTAGCAATACACACCACACTGAGCATGTGCAGCTTGCCCCCAAGGCTCTGTTCTATCAGGAGATGAGTCGGGGATAGTAGAAGAAGGGGAGGATCAGAGAAGACAGGATTAAACATCTTTTTTACACAATGCATAGAGCAGGGGCAGACTGACAACTCATGGGGCCCCCGGGCAATAGGGGATCATGGGGCCCCTGTGTCCTCACCCAAACTCAAAAAAGCCTATGAAAAAGGTACCAGGGGCATCTCATGGGGCCCCCTACTGACCCCGGCCCTCGGGCAGTGCCCGAGTTTCCAAATGGTCAGTCCACCTCTGGCATAGGGTTAACCCCTTAGGTTCCACAGCGCGTATAACAAACATTTATTGCATATACAGACTGATTTTACTGTTGTGGGTTTAGTAACACTTTAAATATTAAAGTATCCCTTCTGCATATCATGCTTATGAACATGGGAAACATAGAAAGCAGTACGCTAATAATGGTAATAACTGAAATGGCACTTCTTTGCTTGCCAATCCCTAAAAGACCCCTGGTGAATAGCTGTTAATCAGATTATGATATTTTGTGTGTTCAGCAGTCTCTTCTACAGGTGGTTGGCCTTCTAATTGACTACAGTCATGTAACTATGGCAATAAAGGAAATTGTTGACATTAACCTCAGCCGCAGACCATATTCAGTTCATTTGAATGTACATTCCTGACACACCCTCAACCTCCTTCATGTTTCCCTCAAATCAAGGAAACCTGAATGACTCTTTGTTTGTGGAGGAATATAACTACAATAATAGCATCTTAGATATTTCCAACCAATCCACATGTTATTGATTCATGAAAGTAATGTTCGGATGATTTTGTACACCTGTTCTTTTTGTTTGGTTCCATTCAACACATATGTAGGGGATCACAAACAGTAGATGTATGATAGCGATGGATCCTAGGACTTCACACACATCTGTTTCTTCACTACTAAGTCATAGTGGAATTACAATTTCAAAATATGTAACAACAAATTCCGCTTTTCCCTACACGTGCTGCTCCCAAAAAATAAAAATCATCAAAGAATCTGTGTTAATAACAAAAATATATTACTTTGTAAATACAAACAACTCAATCTACAACACTAAACCCCAAATAAAGTAAGCAAATATAACACAGATCACAAATATACATACCCTAAAGTAAAAACATTTTTTAAAGTGTTTATTCTTTTAATAAATGATCCACCGAAAATATGAATATGAAGTATGAACAGAGCAAAATTATGAAATGTTTAATCTAGAATAATATATAAATAAAACATTTTAACAAAACATGCAAATCAGTTCTTACATATAGTCCACAGTGTACAGAAAATTTTATGCGCTCCAAAATGCACTAAGCCAGTCCCAAACAGATGTGGGATAATCACATTTCCAATCCTTCATTCATGTGGAATTCATCTCCTAGGGACACCCCGATGATGTTAAACTCATTTTAATATATTGACTACGAAGGTCAAAAACTGCAGAGATGTCACATACTGCTTCCCCTGAAAGGGGCAGTCAATGGAGTTATGGAAGGGACAAGACATAGAGGTTTATTGCACAAGAATCTTTATTAAAATATCCATAAAACAAGAAACAAAAAACACTCACAAATTTGTGTGCTATCACAAGCACATCAGGAGTGCTCTTGATGATGTAGGTAGCTAGAAACAATAGATAAAATACACTCACAAATTCATGTGCTATCACAGTTCATCAGGAGCGCTCATGATCAGTGGCGTCCGTAGGCAGGTGCAGGGGTTGCAGTCTGCACCGGGTGACTCCAACTGCATGGGGTGACACCGGACCCGCTCCACAAAAAGGTAAGTTGTAAAGCAAGCTGATGATCCCCGCAGGATGGATCCGATCCATCCTGCGTGGATCGTTGGCTTTCTTTACAACTTACCTTTTCTTGGAGCGGGTCCGGTGTCACCCCGTATAAGTTGAATGCCGACAATCCTGCGGAGATCGTCGGCATGCAACCTATACGGGGTGACACCGGTGTAGCGGCAAGATGTGTCTCCCATGTAGATGTCCCCCCTGAAGCAACTGCGCATGTCCCGATTTCAGGCACGATCAATCGATAATAGAACTACTGCTATCATCGATTGATCGTGCCTGAAACCGGGAATGCGCAGTTGCTTCAGGGGGGACATATCTACATGGGAGACACATCTTGCTGCTCAACCCGGACCCGCTCCAAGAAAAGGTAAGTTGTAAAGGAAGCCGACGATCCCCGCAGGATGGATCGGATCTGCAAATTGAGCATAATGGATCATAGCCTCATCTGTAAATGTCCCTGAATGATACAGCCGGCACCTGGCTACACTGAAGTACTCATGCACACTGGAGGTTTTGAGAACACTGGTAACGTTAGCTATGTAAAGTCACATTAAAAACGTGAGTTTTTCAGCTTTTTTTAGCGTTTTTGCATTAGCGTTTAGCGGGGTTTTTCTGCGATTAGCGTTTTTCCATGTTTGCGGTTTTTAGCGTTTTTTGGCAGTTTTTTTACAAAAAAATTTTTTTTTTTTCTTAAAAAAAATCCAAAAACGCCACTTTGTGGTGTTTTACTGTGTATTTCAGCATTAGAGCATTTTTACAGCTAAAAAACCTACTAGTTTGGGGGTTTTTTTCCTCCCAAAAAACATCCCAGCCAAAATGTTGATTACAGTCTATGTGTGCATGGATGCAAAGGATAACATGCTGGGGAGTTTATTGACTGTAGAAAAAAAGTCAAACGCCAAAAACAGCGCTATAAAAACGTCAAGTGTGCATGGGGGTGAATTGCTTTTTCTATCAAAAGCAGAAAAGTAACGACTGGAGGGCTTTAAAGCATGTAGTGTTTGTAATAAAGAAACCATTTCTAGAATAATGCTGTCCAAATACACAGTAGTAACAGGCCAAACAGCAATATGACTACCAGGGGCGGACTGACCATTTTGAAACTCAGGCACGGGGTCAGTAGGGGGCCCCATGAGATGCCCCTGGTACCTTTTTCATAGGCTTTTTTGAGTTTGGGCAAGGACACAGGGGCCCCATGATCCCCTATTGCCCAGGGGCCCCATGAGTTGTCAGTCCGCCCCTGATGACTACACAACGAACTAACAATGTGTGGTGTGCTACAACCGGCATAAGAAATGCACAGGAATTAGGTGTAAAGATATGGACTGAGGACTGAAATACTTGTATGTTTGTATTACATCTAGTGAAATTGAGTTGTTTTTTTTTTAACACCTTTTTTTGTCCACATCACACCAAAGCTTGGATTTTTTGAAGTTGAAAAATGTGTGTATGGTGAAAAATAGATTCCTTGTTAGTTTAGGCAAATATTAACAAACACAATGAGGTTGATTTACTGAAGGCAAATGGACTATTCACTTTGCAAGGAAATTTTCACTTTTCATTGGAATTTTCCCTTAACTTAATGAATGTGGTAAAAATTCACTTTGCAACGAAAACCCAACCTTGTGTAAGGAAAATTAAAAAAAAACACTGCAGTAATACTTGCATATGATTGGATAATATAAATCAACAAAGCTGAGCTTCATTCTCTGAGTTAAGAAAAAAATTCCCTTGCAAATTGAACAGCCGATTTGCCTTGGCCCCTTTCAAATGGGGCGGACCTGTCAGTGGATCCACTTCCTCAGCGAGAGATCTCTCAGCTGTTCCCCACTGAGCAAGCGAATGACAGGTCCATGTCCGCTCCGCTGCTGCAGAGCAGACACAGCCAGCTGTTCTCTATGGGCAGTTGGATGGAAACGGACCGCCTGTCCATTTCCATCTGACTGCCTTCCCATCAGATCCGACGGATGGAAGGGGAATGGATCCCCGTCTGTCTCTTTTTGGCGGATCAGATTGGATATCGGCAGGTGTCAATGGACACGTGTCCATTTACACCAGCTGCTCTATAGAATAAAATAGAAGTTCTGATCGGTTCCACCTGAAAAACGGGCTGGCGGACCTGATCGGAACGTTTGTGTGAAATGGGCCTTTAGTATATCAACCCAAAATGTCCCAGTACTTAGCACTCTTTTGGCAAACTGTCAATTGATTGTGGAGCGTAAGAAGGCCACAAATATATTTGATGCAACGAAAAAAAGTCATCGATGTAACAAGTGTCAGCTTGGCTGTAGCAATAAAGATTGCGAAACAAGAATCAGGGTTTGCTGGCAAATAAATAAAAATGTGGACTGGCACTGTTCTTTCTTAGCACACTGGCAAATACACTTCATATATCACAGAATGACACAGGCGATTTATTTCAAGATTATAAATGTCAACAGTTTAACACATGCCAGCATTAATGCAACAATACAGACTGCAGGATAGCCAAATTTACATGCATCATCTTGTCTCCAAGGAGCAATATGGTCTGATAGTCCTTGTTAAGCCTGCAAGGAAGAATAGGGAGGCTTACAAAAAGACAATCTGTAAGCACTCACATTGCACAAAGTGGTCTGCTCTTCCGCAAGCTGGAACTTGCGTGAATCGGAACCCTTACCTCTACTAAAAACTGTGATTCATTTGTATACATTGCATGTGCACTAAACTCTGGTCAAATAATTCTGCTCAAGTATATATTCTTAACTCAGAAAAGTACCTTCTATTGCTCTCAGCCTCCTCCAAATCTCCAAATTCCTTTATTTTGCTGCTGTGATCCGACTTTCTGTTAGAGGATGGTCCCACTGTAAGAAGGACCATAGCC
Source organism: Staurois parvus (assembly GCF_062004578.1). Classification (NCBI taxonomy): domain Eukaryota; kingdom Metazoa; phylum Chordata; class Amphibia; order Anura; family Ranidae; genus Staurois; species Staurois parvus. Next base: position 5,486,262 of record NW_028317892.1, read on the forward strand.
ACCCTCCCTTGCTTGCTCCTGAGATAGACTAGGGGCTATGCATTATGACAGTAGTGGTCAACTTCAATATCATACAGGGCCTCAAGGGCAGCCCCAACAGCTCCAGAGGGATACACAGTAGTAGTGCATTTTTTAACCCAACGCTCCAATATTTTGGTCTTGCTGCATATACAATACCCTTCAGTATTGGTGTCAGTGAAAGCAATAATAACCCTCAGCATTGGTGTCAGTGGATTCAATAATAACCCCCATCATTGGTGCTAGTGAACACAATAAAAGCCACCAACATTGGTGTCAGTGGCCACAATAAAAAACCACAGCATTGGTCTCAATAGACGCAATAATATCCCGCAGCATCAGTATCAGTGGACATAATAAGAACTTCAGCACTGGAGACACAGCTGATCACTGATATGTGTACCGGCCCATTGCCGGTACCATGTGACCGCTGTGACAAATCACAGCAGGTCACATGACGTTTGTAAACAATGGATAGCTTCCTTTCATGCCATCCATTGTACACAATTCTGTTGCAGCTGTGATTGGTCATAGTGATCCCATGGTACAGACTGGGCCAATCCCAGCCCATCTGTCATGTGATTAGGTGTGGCCAATCACAGCTAATTGCAACAAAACAAACTGGATGAATTTTTTTACTTCAGGAAAATGCTTCCTCACAGCAAGGAAATTCATTGCTATAAGCAATCATAATGTGTAAAAAAAAAACGCTCATCACTTCCACAGAGTAGAACATTGTTACTATGGTAAAATTATATTACTCTGGTCACAATCTGTTTAAAAAAAAAATTGTAAAAAAAAAAGAGAAAAAATTTAATAACATTTTTTTTTAAATTTGCATTTTTTTTTTATCATACTGTCACCAGTCAGTGTCCCTGATCACCACCACACCAGTTATATGATGATGCTGTATTGCACTGGTGCCCATGTGTAAAAACAAAAAGTGATATTTTTTTTTAATTTCTTCATTTTCCAAAACATTATGAAAAAAATTACAACTTCAAAAAACTTGCCATGCCTCTAACTAAGTACCTCAGACCTTCTACTTTGCAAAAAGCGGTAATATGGAGGATATCTGTAGTGTCCTACATTTTTAGGCCTAAAGAAATGAGATAGGCCATCAGTACATCAGGACCGATGGATTTTCAGATATATACCAGTTTGTGGACTTCCTACAAACATAATAATATACACTGATTTCAGTTATTTTCACAAAAGAAACATAGCAATATACATTTTGGCCTATATCTATCAAGAACAATTATTTAAAATATTTACAAAATTAAAAACATGGGCAGCACAGTGCCAGTACTAGGGTCGTTGGTTGGAATCCCAACCACGGCACCACCTGTAGTTTGCATGTTCTCCCTGTGCCTGCGTGGGTTTCCTCCGGGTACTCTGGTTTCCTCCCACACTCCAAAGACATGCCGGTAGGTTAATTGGATCCTGTCTAAATTGACCCTAGTATGTGTATGTATGAATGTAGGTTAGGGACCTTAGATTGTACGCCCCTTGAGGGTTAGGGACTGATATGAATGTACAATATATATGTAAATCACTGTGTAAATTGACGGCACTATACAAGTACCTGATATAAGTAAATATTTAAATTATAAAAATTTAGTTTGGGTACAGTGTTGCATGACCGTGCAATTGTCATTCAAAGTGGGAGCGCTGAAAACTGAAAATTGGCCTGAGCAGGAAGGGGGTAAAAGTGGGTAATCACCACTGTTTTTTTATTTTTGCTGTATAAAGAAAAAAGACCAAACATTTTGAAAAAAAGATTCTGTTATAAACTTTTTACACATAAATAATCTTTCTTTGTAAATTTAGGTGCAAATGCAACCTTCTACCTTTCTTTGGTGAATAAAAAACAAATGATACTTTTTGGATAGTAGACAATCCAAGATATTTAGTAAGATGCATGGTAAGTTTTTGGAAGTTGTAATGTTTTTGCCACAATTTCTTGGAAAATAATGAAAGTAACTGATTTTTTTTGACAAAATTGTTATTTTAACAATTTATTTCTCACACAAAGCAAAGACATTATTATTATTATTACTACGAGTTTATATAGCGCCAAAGGGTTTGCTCAGCGCTGTACAATAGGGGGGACAATACATGGCACAGTACAACAAAAACAGACAGCGTACGAGGGGTAAGAGGGCCCTACTCTTTCAAGCTTACAATCTAGGAGGGAGGGGGTAGTGGAACAATAGGAAGTGGCTGAGGGGAATGAAGTGGCTGAGGGGGATGAAGTGGTGGGAGGAATGAGGGAGGATGGCCGTTAGGTGAGGGTGGGGTAGGCTTCCCTGAAGAGATGGGTTTATTAGTGTATTTGTAGACATATCTACAAATACACTCCAAAACACATTTTGCTACTCCTCATGAATATGGGAATACCATGTGTATGAGACTTTTTTGCTGCCTAGATACATACAAAATCCCAAAATCCAAGGAGCACCTTCAGGCTTTCTAGGGTCATAAACTACACTTCTAATTTACTGACTACTTGTCACATTTCTTAACAAGTAAATTCCTGACTACCTACCACAAGTAGACCCTCCAACGAATTTCATTAGAGGCATGGTGAGTCTTTTCAAGATTAAATTTTTTGCCACAAGTTTTTGGAAAATGAAGAAAGAAAATTAAATTGTATTTATTTTACACACAGTTGACAGCAGGGCTGCTGTTAGAAACCATGGGGACCCCTACAACCAACATGGCAGCCCTCCCCCCCCAAAAAAAAACACAGCTTACTATGCTTTAGTTATGAATGAACAAAGTGAGTGAGCGGTACCGATCACAACCACTCATTGTATTCAATCAGGAAAGAAAGGGGCTAGTAAATGTGACATATTTACTGGTCCCTGCCCCCACTCTCTATCCTTAAGGATCCTATTGAGTGCTTGCAGCTGCCAGTGGGAAAGAGAGGAAGGAAGCCAGCAGCACTTCGGGTGTGGGGCACACAGGCAGGCCTGGGCAGCAGGGGGAAACATATGGTGCACAGGGAGTGTGATGAGTGCGACAGGGGGTCAGTTATTGGAACTCATCCCCTATATTGATCTCTCTGCAGCAGCTGAAAGCCAGAGGGAGGTAGAGAAGAAGCCAGCTTTCAGCTGCTGCAGAAAAAGCCATACAGGGGATCGGTTCCAGTAACTGAACCCTCCCCGCTGTGCCGATCACCTTCCCTGCCCATATCTGATTCACCTAGCTGCCTGGACCCCCCTGCTGGTCTGGGCCCCATAAAGGAGGACTGGTGGTACCCCCTTATCCACAGCCCTGGCTGTCAGTTAAGGTTTTCCTCACACACAGCATGGGCATATGTAGAATTACACCCCAAAACAGATTCTGCTATTCATCCAGAGCATGGGAATACTACATATATGACAGTTTTTTGCAGCCTAGCCGCTTAATGGGGCCCAAAAATCCAAGAAGCCCTTTAGGCTTGCAAGTAACATAAATTACGCATCTTAGTTCCAGACTACCTATCATATTTTGGACACCGTAATCACAGCACATGCGACTGCGTGCCCTAGAAAGTGTGAACGAGCAGCAGGAGGCTTTAAATATATGTTTTTCTGCCCTCGAAAAGCCACTGTCCAATCATTTTTGTGCAATTGCTGGATGAGGAGTGGCTAACAACATAATTCTAGCCTCATTTCTTTTTTTGTGCATTTTCATCATTTTATTTGCTACTCTTTTCTTTTGTATGTCTATCTTCCTCAGTGTTGGAGGTGCAAGGGTTTTTCCCAAAATGCGCTTGTTATAAACGCGCATACACATATATACTGTATGCCCACTATTATTGGGGCTATTGGCATGATATCAAATCTGTACTTTGTGAACAAGGCAGCTCTTAGCAGACAACCAAGTGATTAAATCTAATCATACCTCATAAGGACACATACTTCTTTTGAAATTGAACATTAATACAATTTGACAGACACTACACTCCTTTCATGACATATTTGATAATGCCACTCCTTATATTTTACACTAAACTGCATCTTATTATGATAGATCATCTTCTTAATTGTGTTACTGACATTATCTGCCTACATAAAACACAAGCTTGCCTTGTACAGCATACTAAAATAAGGATGAGCATGCTAAATCTAAAGCCTATCCATAGGTGTGTTCGACAAAGCACATCAATACATCATTCTCGTGAAGGTTTAGTGAACCGAGCAAAACTTCTTGGTTGTCATTCTATGCTTCAACTGCCAAGAAAAGTAGTAGGATTAGCAGTATTGTATGTTTTGCAGACTTAAGACACAACTGGGTGAGGCAGTTTTATGGAATGAAAACTTTGATTTTATTTTTTGCTAGCAATACAACTGACATTACTTCAAAATATGTCATATTCAAAAACTTTACAAATAAAGAAGGTTACATCATAACATTTGTTTTTACTACTCTTTAATGTAAACATATGATCCAACCATATGTATAACAGCCAAATCAGATTGTGGGCAGGGCCAACTCACCTTACATGTGAAGGTACTCTCTCGTGAACAAGCTCACCAATGCCCGGGACCAGACGGGGCCGTGATCATGTGAACTCATTATAGTGGCACTCCATACTTAACAGTAAGCCGTTCACCTTGTGCAGATTTACAGTAAACTTGAGACTCCATTCTTTGAGACACTCTCTCCCATGGCAATCCACACTTTGCCTTCCACAATGTAGCATTTTAAGGGGGACACTGCTAAGCCTGTGTCCCACTCTGCCAGTCCAGCTCTCCTGTCACCTCACTCCCAGTGACAGAGTGGGGGTCCCGCAGTGCACTAAGCGCTGACCTCTATGCATGCACTAATAAACTCCTTTGACTCTCCCGTACCTGTAACTAGATCCATGAGGTCTCCGTGTCATGGATTCAGTCGCAACTGTGCCAGGGGCACCGAATGCTAGGGAGAGGATCAGAACATTGACCCCCTTGCTAACCAAAGGACCTGTCACCCATTCACCCACTGGCTGGCTGCAATTGCATTATCACCAGTCTCGGTTACCTGTAGCAACAGAATGTTAGACGTGATTTCCCACCAACTCCTCTGTATGGTTAACCCTTTATGGTGGCCCTCTGGGTATTTCTCTTCACCCCTGTGTATATTACAGTCCCTGTTTGGGCAGACTCAGTGGACCACTTGGTCTTTTTTTTGCCATCACTTTTCTATATTTCTGTGCTTCGTGTTGGACCAAAGGCTTGAACCACTGTTCATAATACCATTTATACTATTGAGACCCCTATTTTGTTCACCTTTAGAAGAGAAAGTCACTACAGAGACAGGAATTTATATATATTCTACTATCTGTCCCAGTAAGTAGGAACCAACAGAGTAAAATGACATTGGTCAGCCACTTAGCCATCTGGAACCTGTTTTGCTGCAGAAATGCTCACACTTCTTAAAATATTGACTTTTCTCCGTGGCAAAAGCATCTTTGATGTTGTGCAGATTTAACACTAGAAGTGGAAACTACAGATGTATACCATTTAGTCCAAAAAAACATAAACACGTGAATGACATACAATATTTAGTTTAAAATAAATATGTGGATGTGATCAGACATGAGATTAAAGAAGTGAAAATGTGATATGTTATGGGGAACACTAGAAATTGTATTTGTGTCTAAGCTTTTCCCCCAAATATTTACCTTTTATCTTGAATTCAGCCTTAAAATAACAGTGCAATTCCTGGTATTTTGAAGTAGCTAGGCACTGCTGTGTATACAAGGTGGTATCAAAAAGATTCAAGACTATTTTTGTAACACGCCAAGAGATGGCAGCACAAGACTGCATGCACAGTCACAGGAAGCACTGACTTTTATAAGTCAGTGTGCCAAAAGACATCATCGTTTCTACATTGAGAGCTGTGCAACTGGCGCTATTCTGACCACGTGTGTTACCATGCCTGCTATTTCATAATGAAGAGCAAGTTAGAACAAAGAGCAAACGTGAAATTCTGCGTGAAACTGGGCAAATCGCTGGATCTCCGCAATGTTACCAAAATGGCGACCTTTGAGCTGGATCTTCACCTTTGGGAAGAGTGCATTCTCAGGGGATGAGCTTGTTGAAGATCATCCTGATCTCTCGTCGTCTTCCAGTGGTGCTCTTCCGCTCTTGAAGCACGAATGCCACTCAAAACACCTTGAATGACTAATTGAAGCATTGCTGTAAACTTGCCAAATCATGTCATATGTCTCTATGGCAGATTTTCCCAGTTTCACACAGAATTTCAAATTTGCTCTAACTTGCTGTCCACGATGAAATAGCATACATGTTAACATACATGGTCAGAATAGCACCAGTTGCACTACTCCCAATGTACACAGGAAGATGTCTTTTGACAAACTAACTAATGAGGGTTGGAAAGCCAGTTAAGGGAAATTTAGATATTACATTTTTCCTCACAAATTAATTGAAGACCATGTTGCAAAAATGAACACACCCCAATGAAAGTCTTAGGAGCAAAGCTAAATTTTAGACAACAAAATCCTAATTAACAAGAATTACCAGCTTGCTTGCCGCCCCTTTGCAGATGTACAGCTACAGGGAAGCTTCGTTGTGCAAAATCATTTAAATATACGCACGCTGCTATCGACTCCTGAGGATGTCAATGACCAGGTCCCAGCCTGGAATTGGTGATCGTTGGCGAAACTGAGATGGGAGAGACCTGTGTGTAAACAACACAGATCTCTCTCCTGTCAACACGGACATGCTGCTTTCTATCTCTCTGCACAGCAGAGGGATAGAAAGCAGCAGGTCTACTTAGTAAAACTGCACATAGTACACAATAAAAACACGCCCTAACACACTGTTAACCCTTTGATCGCCCCAGATGTTAACCTCTTCCTGCCCAGTGTCATTAGTACAGTGGCAGTGCTTTTTAATAGCACTGATCAGCATCCAGGCTCTACAAAAGGTCGTTCTTGAAGAATAGAAAAAGATAGATGTAGCAATATGTCACCAACTTATTCATTCCATGCCTAGAAGACTTAGTGCTGTCCTTACAAATCATGAAGGTCATACAAAATACTAGATGTAGTAGTTTCTGTTGTGGGTTGTATTCATTTTTACATCAACTAATTTGAGTAAAACTGAAGATTTTGTAATCTAAGTTATATTATTAACCTTACTTTCATGTAATGGGCTAAACAAATGTTCTATAAAACTCAGTTTTGTCAAAATTTTGGAACTTGTTCTTGTGTTCATTGAGATATTGATTAAAATCTTATTTTTCAAAAGGGGTATTCATTTATGCTGAGCACTTTAAGTCTTCAGCAGCCCAATTGCTAAATTATGAATGTCCTTAACCCAATTACTCGATGATAAATATCCCAGGTACATTCCTCTCAGGGTGAAGTTCTTATGCTTGTTGGTTAGAATGATATGCGCCAATCATTTTGTATGTGATTTTTAGGATTTTTTGCACATTTACAGAAATGAGTATGAGAGTGAAAGAAGCACTCTCAAAATACAGGTCTCAGGTGTTTTTCAAAAATGCAAGGCACTACACTTCACCACCCATAAAGAATAGACCAGCTTCTGAAAACGAGCTTAAAGTATTACTAAACCCACAACAGTAAAATCAGTCTGTATATGCAGTAAAGCATGCTTCTTATGAAAACTCCTCTTACAAGGTTCGACCAGTGCTCTGCTGGACACTGATAGAAGTCACAAGACTGATCTACCTGCTGATGAGAAAACATATTTAGCAGTTTAGATTTACTAAAATAATTGCACTTCCATGTTCTGTGTACTGTGGGAGACCAGATATAGAGAATGCAGGGTCCTGGGTTTGGTAACACTTTAATGAGAGCTTGATAGAAATTGTCAAGTGACAGGACAGTTTTCCATTAGTGAGAACAAGGATATACACTGGGCAATGCTTATCTGCAAGTTAAAGTGTGCCTATTAATGCTTGATGAGAAAGCATGTGCCACTGCTAAAGCTATCAGAAAAAAAGCCTTCAAACTCTAATAAAGATTGGGATGCTGCTGTTGTATATAAGAAAAGCACTGAGACTGTGCATGAAAATTGTACTCTTCTGTAACACAAAGTACAGCTTTAAGGCATCCCCCAAGAATCTTATTTAAAGGATTTGTGTATTTTAATGTTGCCATCAAGTCCGCATGAAAAGACCTTCTCCCCACTGTACAGTATATAGAAAATAAAACCCGTTTTGCATTCATACATATCCCCCCTGTTAGTGCCCAAGCAAGTCTTATTTTTGACAGTACTTTGCGTATTAGCCCTAAAAATGGCCAGAATTTAACAAGATTCACCACTATAAACTTCAGTAGGATTCAGCTCTAAATTCAAGCTCAATACATTTTGAACACTATTCTCTTAACCCATGGGGAAATAAACATGGGTGTATTTGCTAATCAATACTTAGCAGGCACTTTTAATATAACACAGTAAAGTTAAATATATGCAAAAACATGGTGACCTATGTATAAAAAAAAATGTAGTAGGAATGTAAACAACCACACAGCCCCAACAAAACTTTTGTGTAATTTAATTATCTCCATTATAGGCACCATCAAGTGTCCAAATGTGGGATTATTATTTGGGCAGCACAGTGCTTAAATGGTTAGCACTTCCACTTGGCAGTACTAGGGTCATTGGTTCAAATCCCAGCCATGGTAGCACCTGCCTGGAGTTTGCATGTTCTCCCTGTGCCTGTGTGGGTTTACTCCAGTTTCCTCTCACACTCATGCAGGTAGGTTAACCACTTGCCCTCCAGAGGATTTACTCCCCTTTCTGACCAGACCATTTTTTGCATTACTCTAACTGACAATTTCTTGGTCATACAATGCTGCACCCAAATGAAATTTATGTCATTTTTTCCCCACAAATAGAGCTTTTTTTCGGTGGCATTCTGACACTGGGGGGGACTGACTAATTGCCACTGACATCCCAATGACACTAATACAGTGAACAGTGCTAATAAAAAGCACTGACACTGTACTAATGACACTGGGCAGGAAGAGGTTAACATCTGGGGCGATCAAAGGTTTCACTGTGTGCTGTTTTACAACATGTGCTGTGTGTATTTTACTTGGGAAACATGCAGTTGTGTATTTCTCTGCTGTGCAAAGAAATACACAGCAGCATGTTCTTGCTGCCAGGAGAGAGACCTGTGTTGTTTACACACAGGTCTCTCCCATCAGTGTTACTTGGCGATCACCGGGTGCCGGCGGAGAATCTCCAGCTGGGACCCGGTGATTGATATCTGTAGCCTCCAATGGCGGCGCTTGCATGCCCCCTACCCAAAAATACAAATCTCGTAAATATACGCGAGTTTGCGCAGCTCTGCCACCTTGTAGCAGTATTTCTGCTATAGGGCGGCAGACAACTGGTTAACTGGATCCTGTCTAAATTGGCCCTAGTATGTGTATGTATGAATGTAAGTTAAAGACCTTAGATTTTATGCCCCTTGAGGGTTAGGGACTGATGTGAATGTACAATATATATGTAAAGCGCTGCGTAAATTGACGGCGCTATATAAGTACCTCTAATAAATAAATACCTCAATTACGTTTATGATTATAGGAGAGAATTATGTTACACAAAATATGGCAAGTTAGTTGGGGCTGTGTGAATGTTTGTTACATTCATACAGAAAAGTTTTTATATATACTGTAGATGCCTTAGCTTCCGCTACTGAAATGTCAGTGCCAAAACTGGCAGTATTGCTTTAATGGACTTTAAAAACAGGCTCTGTTTGATAAATACAGACAGGTATTCATTTAGTGCTAGAATTTCTTTATATATGTGTGTGTGTGTGTGGCCACCTGTTTTTCATACATTTGAAGGAATCATATGATCCATTTCAGATGTTTTTTTGCTTCTGTACAACTTCAGCCATCAAAATTAGTATATGATATATTCCTGGGTGGTTTTGGTTGTAACTGCATATACTATATTAGGGAGGAGCCTGCCATAGTGACGTCACGCCGCAGACGGCCACATGGAAGGCCGGCGGCCATTTTAAATAACTTTTTTACATATGAGTGCCAATACTTTTTCTTTATTACCAAACTTCTGAATAATAAAATACTACACTAATAGTGCTTCATATGTCTCTGGCTTGGTTTATACGAGCCTCCAAGGTGGAGATATTCCTATTCCTTGATGTTCTTGATCCGGTGGTCTGACACTTACTTGGAGCTGTCCCTGCGAGCTGAGAGTGTCCTGTGAGTCATTAGAGTTGCCCTGTGTGCCTATGGAATGCTAGATGATTCCGCCATCCTCGCCTACACCCAGGTGACCATACCTGGATAATATATATACATGCGCATATCTTTTGTGCTTCTGGTGAGTGCATTCATATTACTGGTCCACGTCACAAAGATCACCAGCACGGAGCATGGATCACCTTTATATTTGGACGTTTGCATTCTGTGGATTTAATAATGCACTTCAGTCACTTTATACTAGTTACTTGTACTAGCTGTATGCGTCATTTCATAACTGTTCACCATCTACATTTTAGCACCTTTTTAGCGCTCTACAGCACTCACTTTTAATAATATCATTATTATTATTATTATTATTACTACTGACTCTTATCGATTTATTATTACCACTTTTAGCACTGCATTTATATTTATTGGATTATATTATACTATATACAACATATTTAAAAGCACTGAAATAGTTTTTTTATGAATTTCTACAGCACATTTTCTGCATTCATTTACATTAACATGGAATGATTCAAAATGTTCCCTTTCCCCAAAACGTTTTACAGTCTAATGTCCCTACCACAGCATGGATGGATAAACACCAGGGACGGACTGACCATTTGGAAACTCGGGCACTGCCCGAGGGCCCGGGGTCAGTAAGGGGCCCCATGAGATGCCCCTGGTACCTTTTTCATAGGCTTTTTTGAGTTTGAGCAAGGACACAGGGGCCCCATGATCCTCTATTGCCCAGGGGCCCCATGAGTTGTCAGTCCGCCCCTGATAAACACACTGTACATATGCCATCACAAATCTTGACCAGTACCTTCCAGTTTTTGAATTGTAAATAGGAGCTACTGTACTGGCAAAAGTATGAAATCTTTTAAAGCAATAATAAACCTGATAATTATAAAAAAAACTTTTCCCCTGCAAGACAATGTCATAATGTGCTAATATGCATTGCATACTAACACATTATGTGAAACATACCCTGAAACGAAGTTCTCCAGCAGCGCGCTGTCACCACTGACAGGGCTTCCATCTTCACCCATCTTCCTTTCGGGTTCGCGGACCTTGGCAGCTTGAATGGCTAAGCCACGATGACATCACTCGCGGGAGTCACTGCTTACGGCACACAACTCTGAAGGAACGGCACCGGTATGCCATTTCTTCATAGCGAATGCGCCAGTGCTGCTTGTAAGCCTTATAATTACCTGTAGGTACAATTAAACAAATAATAATAATAACAAACAGACTTTACTACCACTTTAAGGTGTGCAATAAATGTTTTTTAAACCTTCAAATCATTGATGGTGGTATTGCTGACTCTCAGGGCGTTAGCTGTAACGCCTATCAATATTAAGCAGATTACTCCCTGCATGCAAAAAAAAAAAGAATTTGCCACATCCATACATATATACCTTAGCAAAATCTAGATTGTCATTCTCTCAAATGTGTGGGCTTCCTGGTAATTATCATGAATGCTACTGGATTGTCATCACTTATTATTTGTTTGGTTACACCCAGTATGCATCTAGTAAAACGTCTTTAAGAGATAAGATCTGAATAAATGAGAGCATTGAAATAAATGTGCATGTACAATAAATCTTCAGTTATTTAAAATTTCAGGCAAGCATTGTAATGGTTGTTTAAATAATCTAGATTTTTAGGGCATGTAGTGAACTTTATTTATTAATCATGATTCTACTACACATGGAAAACAGCAAATATCCAGTATTTTTTAAAAGATTTCTAAACCCAAGAACAAAAGTATATTATACTGCAGCTTACCATTTCTTAGACGAGGTGGCTGCATTAGTTGTACTGAAATCTCAAATGATGTTTTCAGCTTTCCTAGTTGCTTTCTGTCAACTGAAAAACACCTCCTTCACATAGTCACATAGTTAGTCTGGCTGAAAAAAGACAAAAATCCATCCAGTTCAACCATTAAAAAAAAAAAGCTATAATACTATACCCACAGTTGATCCAGAGGAAGGCAAAAAAAAAAACAGAAAGCATGATCCAATTTTCTCCTGCAGGGAAAAAAAATCCTTCCTGATCCCCCAAGAGGCAATCGGATATTCCCTGAATCAACTTTACCCATAAATGTTAGTATCCAGTTATATTCTGTGTATCTAAGAAAGAATCCAGGCCTTTTTTAAAGCAATCCACTGAGCTGGCCAGAACCAACTCTTGAGGGTGTCTATTCCACATTCTCACAGCTCTTACTGTGAAGAAACCTTTCTGTGTTTGGAGATTAAGTTTCTTTTTGTCCAGACATAAAGAGTGCCCCCTTGTCCTCTGTGATGACCTCAGGGTGAATAGCTCTACACCGAGTTCACTATATGAACCACTGATGTATTTATACATGTTGATCATATCCCCCCTTAATCTCCTCTTCTCAAGAGAGAATAAATTCAGTTCCTCTAATCTTTTCTCATCGCTGAGCTCCTCCATGCCTCTTATCAGTTTGGTTGCCCTTCTCTGTACTTTCTCCAGTTCCTTCATATGTGAAATTGAAATCTAAACTTGTAAGCTGCTAAACCACTTATTGTGTGCCAAATACAATTGCTAATTAATGGATTGCCTGCACCTAACACATACTGATACCAATGTGTCTAATTAATTATAGATGCCAAATTGTGCCGCGCTCCATTAGTACCAATATGTTGCAAATCATAAATACATATATACGTGCCCAAATAACAATCTGTGCAATATTCATGTGAATCCACTATAAAAAACAAAAATGTCCATAAATATAACAAACAGAAATGGTCATATAAAATTCTTCAGAAGTAGTGTGTTCACTTGAAATATATAAATTCAGTGCTTCTTAATTCACCTCCCATGTGAATATACACTGGTTGTGCTCTCACCTCAAATAAATGACCAAACCGTTAAATGAGGTAATATAAAGCATGTGTCTCTTTAATTGGACCAAATGAGGATGGGATGTTGTCCTGCTGAATGGGATCCCTTTTACTCATCAATTGTCTCTCTTCCCACGGTGGATATGTTAAGAGAGTCACCAGATCATATTGTTTTTTCCTTAAACAACCATTTATTGATAGAAAGTAATACACTCACATGATCTCTGTACAGAAAGTGCTTTGTGCAAAAATATTTTTGCAGTGGTGAAGTCCTATGTATAACCAGCTGGTGTCAGTATGGAACCATCAAACATTGTGATGTCAAAGCCCCTCCCCTACACATTACACCACCAGGTCACGTGGCTTCATCAGGGGGAAATGATTTCCACACCGCATTCCTGTGCAAATCACATGCGAATTCTGTGCGGTGTGATTTGAGCCGAACATTTTGTATGGCTCAAATCATACCGCATCCTCACCAAAAAGGTGCAGGACCCTTTTTTAGGTCCGCACTAGATTCAGATCGCATGAATATTCACACTCATGCGATTCAATTCTGCACATCGTACCGTATTTTGCGAACCGATTTGATTTGAAAGTTAAAGTTCCCCAATTTCCTAATTCTTCCAGTTTCACACAACTTATCTCTTCACAAAGAAAGAAGGAACAGATCATTCATTTACAGAGCAGTCAGAAAGTAGCAACATGTGCTAAAGCACAGGATACATCCTTCATAACAATATATGTGCTCCCTACATAGGCGCTAGAACAGATTGCACAGCAGCAATTATTTTACTGACTTAAACGACCACCAGCAAGTTACAGTGAGGAACAGAAGTATTTGAACACCCTGAGATTTTGCAAGTTCTCCCACTTAGAAATCATGGAAGGGTCTGAAATTCAAATTGTAGGTGCATTCCCAAACATCATGCTTTGGGGGTGCTTTTCTGCGAAGGGGGCAGGACGACTGCACTGTATTAAGGAGAGGATGAATGGGGCCATTTATTGTGAGATTTTGAGCAACAACCTCCTTCCCTCAGTCAGAGCATTGAAGATGGGTCGTGGCTGGGTCTTCCAACATGACAACGACCCGAAGCACACAGCCAGGATAACCAAGGAGTGGCTCCGTAAGAAGCATATCAAGGTTCTGGAGTGGCCTAGCCAGTCTCCAGACCTAAATCCAATAGAACATCTTTGGAGGGAGCTGAAACTCGTGTTGCTCAGCGACAGCCCCGAAACCTGACAGATCTGGAGGAGTGGGTCAAAATCCCTCATGCAGTGTGTGCAAACCTGGTCAAGATCTACAGCAAACGTTTGACCTCTGTAATTACAAACAAAGGCTTCTGTACCAAATATTAACACTGATTTTCTCAGTTGTTCAAACACCTATGTTCAGCAGTGCAAGACAAATAAATTCTTTAAAAATCATACAATGTGATTTCCTGAATTTTTTTTTAAATTCTGTTTCTCAGAGTGGGAATGCACCTACAATGTGAATTTAAGACCCCTCCATGATTTTTAAGTGGGAGAACTTGCAAAATCGCAGGGTGTTCAAATACTTCTGTTCCTCACTGTATGTACATGGGAGACTAGCCTCAGAGTTACTTCTCATTGTATTTGATTTATTGCAAAAGTGTTCTGCTGTAAAGAAATATATACCGTACTCCCTGCTTGGGTGAGTTACATCTCCAGGTCAACATGCCCATTGGTAGTTTTGGTCCACTTGACCATTAATAATATGCTGACATGGAGACCTGTAAAGAAAGGAAATTTACAGTAGGTATTGAAATCAATTTTCTGTATGTTATTCTTCTCTTTAACTTCCTCTAGTAGTGGCAAGAGAAGAAGTAAACACAATGCTTCTAGGTGTGTCTGAAACTTATGAAACTCATGCTATGGTTTCTTGCTAATTTAAAAACCAAATTAATGTATCAAGCAATCTTATTAATAAGATTGTGGCAATCTCCCAATATGCAATATCAAAAGTTTAAGTAAACAAAATACTGTGCACATTAATATTTATCCAAAAAGGTACACACAGCGATACTCTCTGTCACCATACCCTTAAATACTAGCAATGGAGCATTTGGCCAAAGACAATTCTACAACAAAAGGTCTGATCATTGGTGAACAGCACCATAAGATGGGTCTGTATGCAGATGACATTTTGCTGCGTGTCTCAAAGCCCAGAACAAAATTCACAGCCCTCCTTCAGGAATTTCAGTTTTTTTACTTTATAACTTTAAAGTTAAAACTCACAAATCTAAGGCTTTGGATATACCTTTAACTAAAGGAGAAAGCCAAAGCCTTAGATTTGTGAGTTTTAACCTCAATGTCACAATAGGAATTACAGCCTCCCGAATTGTATTCCCACCCTGCTGAGAATATTGGATTTTCTGATAAATAACATAAAGCTCTCCTCCTACATAGGTCTGATGACCACAATATTTGGAAATTCTGAGTTCCCACTAGGTCTGGAGTGCTCAACAGTATTCCACTGAATATGCTTGACCCAAGGTGCCTAAAGACATTCAGTGCTCTCTCAAATAGCGTAGACTGTTTCCTGTGATGCTGGCTCTTGTTGAAAGAACTGAGTAGTTTTTTTGAGTGTATTACAAGCATGGGCCTAGTTCTCAAAGACCTTACCCCTATTGAGACTCTCGGCTTTCAAATGCAGGAACCCACTCATTCAATCTCCAAACTCTATAGAATGTTATTATCTCACATATTTTTAACTCAAAATGTATTTATTACATAGCAGAGTGTGAGAGAGAAGTGGGTAGCTCACTTTCAGAAGAAAACCTACAAAGTCCTAAACATTGACACATAAAACCATTGTTGTCAGTTCAGCCCAGAAGAGGAATTGTAAGATATAACCAACAAGTGCTACAGATGTCCCCATACAATACACAGAAATATACCCACAAGTCTCCAGTCAGTGCGTAAAATGCAGGGAAGCGCCAGGCACCATGCTTCATGTATGCTGGGATTGTCATGTACAACCCAGAGACAAGTACAGTAATACAGCGAAGATGTCCCCTTAGATTGTACTTTTATTGTTCATACTGTGACACTGCTAGACCCTGCCACCATGTGATTATAGGAAAAAGACACACAGCATTAGCATTAAGGCAGAGTGCAAAGCTCTATGGGATTATTTTTAAGATGAGAAGACTGGCTTGCCAGTGTTCCCCGGGTTTTGAAGTCAGGTTCAAGGTCTGGAACTTGAAGGTTTCAAAGTGTCTTGGGAGGGACAAAACTTTCAAACCTGTGTCCAGGCCTTATTGGAGACCCAAATGTTAGGTTCGTTTTAAACCAAGCCTGATCATAGCTTATGGCTCCCATATTTAGACACAGGCTTTGCATGAAGAAAGGTGTGTAGACCTGTCAGGAGACCAAGGTGCTCTATTTGAGAGCCTGAACATCATGTTAGAGGGGTTCTGTATTCATGGGACTGAGAGACTTGAGGAAGCTACATGAGTCTGAGGGACCAAGAGGGGGTCTGGGGGACTGAGGAGGCTAGGACAACTAGGAAAGTCCATGGGACTGATGGAATCCTGGAAGTCTCAGAGGAATGAGAGTGCCCAGGGTGTCAGAAGAACCCACAGTGAGAGTGCCCAGGGTGTCAGAAGAACCCACATCGAGAGCCAGAAAAGAGTTCAGAGAGCAAGGAGAGCTGGATCCAGTTTAAAGAGGAGCAGTGCTGCTGAAGAGAGAGCCAGGTGGCTCAGTATTTTCGTGATGTGATCTTTTTTGTTGTGGCAAACTGAAACCCCTGTGTGGGCAAGATTTTATATACTTGACTTTCATTGTGTTTGAATAAAAGTGTGCTAGGAAGCCCTACAACAAATTTTGGACTAGCATGAGTGCTGGAGGGGTAGAGCAGAGAGCTTTTGACTGACAGTCACCACTCTTTGCGCAGTGAAGACCGAGAACTGTGATCATGTGATTGTTTGGTTCTCGGTCTTAGAGCTGATGGAAGACAGCTGCCGCAACGGATCGATGATGGAATCACACAGATGACTATGATTAATTTTTAAATCTTGCACTTCTCTTTTAAAAATGCTTCTACCACTGAGCTAAACATCCTCCATATCACAACACTAAGATAGAAATCCAAAATGTGATGCAACATGTACTGCCTGGATTGCTTTTATGGGCATTGCACAATTTTATGACCTTCTCAACTGCCTATATTGATACCATACAAGATCATATTTCGGCAGGGCTTTTTTTTCAGCGGCAACGTGGGTGAACTTAACATTAAATGTATGTAATGGCAAGGGAAGCTGTGGTCTACTGGGGGGTCTATTGATGCTGGATCTCTTGTCACTGGGCAGATCTATTGTTGCTGGTGGGTGATTCTCTTGTTGCTGGAGGGAGTCTTATGTTGGTGTGGGGCCAATTGTTGCTGGGAGGGATCTACTGTTAATGAGTGGATTTGTTGTTGCTGAGGGGGTATTTTGTTGCAGGAGTCCATTGTTGTTGGGGGGATCTATCATTGCTGTGGGAGGGTCTGTTGTTGCTGGCTGCAGGGGGGGTCTACTGTATTTGCTGCTTTTCTTTTTATGAGCAAATACCATAGAAATTACCACAAAATTATACTTGGTTCTGTTTTCTACAAAAGGCGTGGTACTCGGAAGGGGGTGTACTTGCATGTAATCTCTGGGAAAAAAAGCCCTTGATGTATGACATCATGTGCCTAGGCCAAAAACCAGGAAGTAACTGAAGAAATGTAAAAAAAATTAAAACAAGTAGAGATAACATACTTTCCTAGCTATTTACTAATGCTAGTAGCATAAAGATTAAAAATAATTAATGTTAAATGAGAGAGTGAAGTTCTGATTTAGAGACACTGGCAATCCCTGATGAAGGGAGTGTTTTCTGGCCCCTGAAATGCATTGGATGTGTTGGAGACAAGTATGCTACCCAAACTAATATGTTAACTAAATGTCCAAACTAACTAGCGTGTAACAAAACAACTTATATCATAAAATTATGTATTTTTATAATAACCATAAATTGCAATGTTTAATAATACAGTCATTTTATGTAAACCAATAAAACAATGTATAAGAAATTCTCACTTTACACTGCAGATTTTTGCTTCTTCCTGTAGCTGCCGGTGACATCACCACAGAACGCAGGGACAGCTGAGGATCCCAAATTTCACCAGAAAAAGCTCCAGTACCATGCAGAAGAGGGATCTTCGGCCTAACCAGGATACCACAAGAAGGCCAAGTGATATCACCCTATGTTGAAAGAAAGGGTGCAAAGTATGTTTTTTTTTTCGTTTTTTTTTTAGATAATTGGACCTTGCAGTTTCAATAGCACAAAAACAAAACCATTCCTTGATTTTTGTGATAAAGGTCATTGATACCCAGTCCAAGTATCTACACTCACCTGCCAATTTATTAGGTGTTCAATTGCTTGGTAACACAAATTGCTATTCAGCCAATCACATGGCAGCAACCCAATGCATTCAGGCATGTAGACGTGGTGAAGACAACTTGCTGATGTTCAAACCGAGCATCAGAAAGGGGATTTACATGACTTTGAACGTGGCATGGTTGTTGTTGCCAGACGGGCTGGTCTGAGTATTTCAAAAACTGCTGATTTACTGGGGTTTTCACGCACAACCATCTCTAGGGTTTTGTGTTTTCTCCACAATCTTGGACATAAACAGATTTGTTTTTTGTTGAGGGAACATTTTAGTGATAGTGGACAAGAAGACCCCCTGAATGTATTGGATTCCTGTAGATAACACTTCTGTGGTTCATAATTCCTTCCTTTTTACTGACCAGTGTGCACAATTATACAGTATTCAGAACAATTGCATACTGAGTCTATTGGGAGCATGCATGGTGTTAACGATAGTATCTTATATAAAGGGGATAAATATTTTTATCCTATCTATTCTCGTAATGCCATTGTGGATGCTTTCCAAAATGTTATAGAACAGGAATTGGTCAAATTAAAAGCAGATTCTACAAAACACTACTTTTCAAACATTTCACAGCAGGAATTGTATGCACTTAAACATCTGAAACAATCCTGGGACCTGGTTATTAAAAAGGCAGATAAAGAGGGGACAGTGGTATTTTTTTAAATAAAGAGCAATATTGTTCTGAAGCATTACGTCAGTTGAGCGAACGTGATGTTTACCGTTCCCTTCCTCACAAACCCACCGCTCAATTTAAGAAGGAGCTACTGATCTGCTAGTAAGAGGTAGAGCTATGGGAGTTTTATCACCCAAAACATCTGACTATCTTTATGTAAAACAGCTAGTCACTCCTGTATTCCATCACTTGCCTAAAATCCACTAGTTGGGTGAAACTCTTCATGGTCTCCCAATTGTGGCAGGCATAGGCTCCTTATTAGAAAAGTTAGGTGAGTGGGTGGATGTCCATTTACAACCTCTGGTCATATGGTTGCCAGAATACATTCAGGATACTAGTATAGTTTTGGCTCATATTTCAACTTTCCAGTGGTCTCCCAATTCAATGTGGGCAACGTTTGATGTTTGTGCATTTTATTCCTCAATACCACAGCAATATGGAGTAATGGCAGTAAAATATCACTTAGAGAAATATAGTACCTATTCATCTCCTCTACAAGAATTTATTATTGCATCAGTTGAGTTTTTACTCACTCGCAATTTTTTGTTGTTTGATGATATATGTTATCAACAATGCTGTGGAGCTTCCATGGGAGCAAGGTTCTCACCAACCATTGCCAATTTGTACATGGGGTGGTGGGAGGAACATTCTTTATTCTCTCTGGAAAATCCCTTTAAGAACTATATACATTGGTATGGTCGATATAGTTATGATTTGATAATAGTGTGGAGCGGTACAGCATTGATGTTGCCTGACTTTTTGATTTATATTAATAATTCTTTGAATCTCCAGTTCACATGTGAAAATCATTCTGGCACTATCCATTTTTTGGACTTATGTTACTGGGTGATGGTACAACTGGTGAGATTTCTACCTCTACATATCGTAAACCATGTTCTAGCAATTCTGCATTCCACAAGCTGTCATCTGCTCCACACCATTTGGGCTATACCTGTTGGAGAATTTACAAGAGCTCCCAGGAATTGCTCCACTGACATATTATATAATGAGGAATGTAAAGTGACTTGTTGGCAGGGTTTTCCAGATTGGTCCATTGATAAGGGGATGAAGATTGCAGGAAGTAAGTATAGACAGACACTCCTTGACAGGGCTACAAACTTTTTTATTCTAGCAAACATAAATCTCAGATAAATGTCAGATAAAAGGATGAATTTAGTAACTTTTGTGACCACTTTCTCCTCTAAGTATCATAAGGTAATTGATATATTCAGGAGAAATCTGCCCATTCTTTACTCTGTTAAAGATCTTTTTTCTATCTTGCAGAGGGGGCGTAGATTTTTCAGCTGCAAGGCTCCTACTTTGGGGAATCTAATTTACATCTAAAAGTCAAGTAGCTCCAACTTGGCTCTCTGTCTTTGGATCTTTTCTTTGTGGACATATATCGTGCAGGTATTGCCGTTTAAATACATACCTTTACATCCATGGTTACCAGTGAAAAACACCTTTATTAAACAGTATATTAATTGCAATACCACCTATGTCATTTATGTTGTGGAATGTAGAGTTTGTTCCCTCCAATATGTAGGCTGTACTACACAACCCCTAAAAGTTAGAATTTCAGAACATTTCCGAGATTCATGGAAACCAAATGCCAAAACAACATCCACTGTCTCAAAGCATTTTCAATATCAGCATCTGGGGTACATGAATGGCTTTGGGTTTTATGGCATTGATTGTATTTCTACAGCTGCAAGAGGGAGGGATCACCACCGCAGGTTACTTGCTAGGGAGGCTTGGTGGATCTTCAGGTTGCGAACCAGTGCCCCCAAAGTCTTGCCCACTTACAAAGAAATTAAGGGTCTAATTTTTTTTAAAAGGTATATTTTAAATGATAGAGACAGAATATCAACAAAAATCCAGAAAAAACACATGATACAAATGTTATAAATTGAGTTGCAGTTCAGTAGTTAAATCAAGTATTTGATCCACTAAAAACCAACAATAATTCTGGCTCCCACAGACTGGCTATGTGCTTATGTGGTACACAGACTAGTCCCGTCAATTTAAGAAGGTGCTCCTAACAACAAATCGTTATGTATATAAAAGACACCTGCCCACAGAATTTCTTTCTTGGGCATCACCATGGGCAAGAACAAAGAGCTGCCAAAGGACGTCAGGGATAAGATTGTAGACCTGCACAAAGCTGGAATGGGCTACAAGACCATCAGCAAGAAGCTTGGTGAGAAAGACAACTGCTGGAGTGATTATTGGCAAATGGAAGAACTACCAAATAACCATCAATCGCCCTGGAGCGCCATGCAAGATTTCGCCTCATGGTGTAAGGATGATCATGAGAAAAGTGAGAGATCAGCCCAGAACTACACGGCAGGAGCTTGTGAATGATCTCAAGGCACTTGAGACCACAGTCGCCAAACACACCATTGGCAACACAATATGCCACCATTGACTGAAATCCTGCAGTGCCCACAAGGTCCCCCTACTCAAGAAGGCACATGTACAGGCCCGTCTGAAGGTTGCCAATGAACATCTAAATAATTCAGAGAAGGATTGGGAGAAAGTGCTAAGGTCAAATGAGACCAAAATTGAGCTCTTTGGCATTAGCTCAACTCGCCATGTTTGGAGGAAGAAAAATGCTGACTATGATCGTAAGAACACCATCTCTACAGTCAAGCACGGAAGTGGAAACATTATGCTTTGGGGCTATTTCTCTGCTAAATGTACAGGTTGACTTTGCCGCAATGAGGGGCCAATGGATGGGGTCATGTATTGTAAAATCTTGGATAAGAACCTTCTTCACTCAGCCAGAACACTGAAGATGGGTCATGGATGGGTCTTTCAGCATAAAAATGACCCAAAACATATCACCAAGGCAACAAAGGAGTGGCTCAAGAAGAAGCACATTAAGGTCATGGAGTGGCCTAGCCAGTCTCTAGACCTTAATCATACAGAAAATTTATGGAGGGAGCTGAAACTTTGAGTTGTCAAGCGACAGCAGAGAAACCTTAAAGTCGAGCTCCACCCAAAAGGGGAAGTTCCGCTTAAAGGACTGCTCCCCCGCTCCGCATTAAGGATTGGCACCTTTGGGGAGCGGGGGGGGGGGGAGCGGGTAGCCGAATCTGACATGTACCTGCTCCCACTTCTGGTCCGATCGCCTAGGTGATCGGAAATGGAAGGTGTCCTCCCTCCCTCCCTGTAGTTTTTTGGGACACGTGACAGGTCCCAGAAGACTACAGGACCATTCACGAAGTGCAGCGCCACACGCGCATGCACAGTGCGTACCCGGCTGTGAAGCTGCAAGCTATCACAGCCATGTGCCCACGCTGAAGATGCCGGCCTCCTGGAATACAGGACGGCCGGTGAAACGAGCTGCGGGGGACACACCGCGGGACCAAAGGACAGGTAAGTGGCTGTTTTTTAAATGTCAGCAACTGCAGTTTTTGATAGATCGAGTGGAACTCCGCTTTAAGGATTTAGAGAAGATCTGTAAAGAAAAGTGGACCAAAATCCCTCCTGAAATGTGTGCAAACCTGGTAACCAACTACAAGAAAAGTCTTACGTCTGTGCTTACCAACAAGGATTTCGCCACCAAATACTTTTTTTACTTGCTGAGCTGCAACTCAATTTATAACATTTGTATCATGTGTTTTTTCTGGATTTTTGGTTGATATTCTGTCTCTATCATTTAAAATACACCTATGATAAAAACCTATAGACCCTCCATTTCTTTGTAAGTGGGCATACTTACAAACTCTGCAGGGGATCAAATAAATATTTTCCCAATAGTAACTAAAAGATCACAGCTCACCAAGTACAGTGAGCTAACTATGCTTTTACTTAGAAAATAATTACAGCCACTCTGACTACAGAGTGACAACTAAATGTACCTATAAAAAACTCAAATAATTATATCTATCTAACCCTAGCACCTACCTAGAAGGGTGCTACACAACCATCATTGGAAACATATTATGTGAAAATTTTCAGAAGGATTTATGAAGACTCTGCTGCTTTATGAAAAAAAAAAACAGGAACATTTGATAAAGAAAAGCATTGCCTATGCATTAATGTTAACATTGTTCTGCACTGGCTCTTCTTTTGCCGACCTCCTTCTAAGAATATTAGTTCACAAGCTGTCTCTGGCTTCAATACGTTCTGACTCACTGACCATGAAAAATACGCATCAGGGAAAGTCAATGTAAAATCGTGATCTGGAGATTTAAGTCACTTCAATGACTTCGAAGGTAATGAAGTCATTGGATCAGGATTATAACCAAGCAGCTAGGATGGGACCTTGGATGATGTCACGATGCTTGTTTGAAGGTGGAAGTGTGGTAACCTTAACGTTGTATGGGGCAATAATGCACAACATATGATATCTGTGAATACTAGTTGTACATATCTGGTGCAATCTGGCTCCATTTTAATGTGAGTGTGTTTTACTCATTTTTTTAAAGAATATATAAAGAATAAAGCACTATTTTCATTGTTTCTGTTTACATCACATGTAGTTGAGGTAATTCAATATAAAGATTTAGAGATTCACATTGCCAGTACCCAGGAAGTTATCTTGGTCCATTTAAGGGACAAAAGCGCATTTTGACCGAACTGTACTGTGAGGTCAAAAAAGGAAAGTGAGAGTACATCCAGGAGTGGCTTTATGCGTGCAGCACAATTGAATTTGAGCACAGAAGGTGGCATATATTTATAGGCAAAGGACACTTTATTAACAACTGTACTTTTGGCTAATAATTATTTTTTCATATTTTTATCATATATATATATTTTTATGGTTATTGATATATGGTTTTGATATAATACATAATACTATTTGATCCTAGCGCTGCACTATTTTATAATGTTTTGTATTTATTTACCAATCAGCATGGGAATGGTATTGAGGTGTCCTTTTATGAAACTGAGATCAGCGGCGATCCTGAGGATTGTTGCTGATCTCAGATCATTAGTGGTTTAGTAAACAGAGATGATCAGTGGAGAACATGTTCTCCGCTGATCATCTCAGCACACAGATGACCAGTGCATGAAGGAGCGATATCAGCCCTTCACTGGCGATCTGTGTTCTCCCTCCAGATTCTCCAGCCCAGAGGTGGAGAATCAGTGGAACCGCAAACTAAGCAGCGGTAATTTACCTCTGCTTAGTAAATGGTGTTTGACTGATCTCTTACTGTAATCTCACGAGATTACAGTAACAGCAGCTGTTTTCCAGCGTTCAAAGCGTTTTTAGATCACTTCTATCTTCATTCAGAGAAGCGATCTACACTGCTTCATAAAAAGGCATTCAAAGGAGAACTGTCTCCTCTGAAAATGCCGGAAAAGTGAGCAGCGGTCATTTACCACTGCATGATAAAAGGACACCTAAGTGCCTAGTGGCTGGTGGTGGGTTTTGGTGATACTTTAGCAATACAACAAACACTTTTCTCCTGCTCTGGGAATGGATTCAGTAGAACCAATAGGAATGTTCTGGAATATGCACTGCTTGCTGCCCTCTACAGACCGGGGTGGTCCAAATACACTAAATGCAAATGGAGAAACAAAAAAGAGGGCTAACCAACCTAGTGCATTATCATTTAAAAATATATTTATTGAAGGAACAAAGTAAGTATCATACTCACAATAGACATAAAAACACAGGCATGTCAAAACTGAACAAGATATTTGATCCAAACAGCATCTGAGTCCATACGATGGAACCCTGGATGACCAACTGGGTAACGCGTTGGCTCTGAGGAAGAGGTTGCGTCCTCGAAACGCGTTAAAAGTTGGACATCTTGTTCAGTTTTGACATGCCTGTGTTTTTATGTCTATAGTGAGTATGATACTTACTTTATTCCTTCAATAAATATATTTTTAAACGATAATGCACTAGGTCGGTGCGCCCTCTTTTTTGCTTTTTGTTTCTCCATTTGCATTTGCATTTGCATTTTACTTTAGCAATACTTTGGAGGTTATGTTTATATAATCACATTATATTACTTATTCACCGTTGGATGATAGTTGGTGAAGGAACCTACTGTAGCAGTTTGCAAGCTTTATATTAACTTTAGCCAAACAGCTAGTACTTGGCTAAATCCTGCCGCCTCAACCTCCGGAACATTTCCAAAATCCTCCCCTTCCTGACCAATGCCACCACAAAACAACTCATCCATGCCTTTGGTTATATCCTGCCTCGATTACTGCAACTCCCTCCTCACTGGTCTACCGTTACACAGGCTATCCCCCCTTCAGTCTATTATGAATGCTGCTGCTAGGCTCATACACCTTACCAACCGATCAGCGACTGCTGCCCCTCTCTGCCAATCCCTCCACTGGCTTCCACTAACCCAACGTATAAAATTCAAAATACTAACCACAGCTTACAAAGCCATCCACAACACTGCCCCTAACTACATCGCCAACCTCATCCACAGATATCTGACAAATCGCCCACTCCGCTCCTCCCATGATATCCTCCTCTCTAGCTCCCTCATCACCTCCTCCCACGCTCGCCTCCAGGACATCTCCAGAGCCTCTCCCATCCTCTGGAACTCCCTACCACAGCATGTCCGGTCAGCCCCCACCCTGTCTGCCTTTAGGCGATCTTTGAAAACTCACTTCTTCAGGGAAGCCTACCCCACTTCCACCTAAGAACTGTACTTGAATCACCTCCATACAAATGGAGAAACAGAAAAAGGGCGCACCAACCTAGTGCATTATCGTTTAAAATAATTTATTAAAGAAACAAAAATAGGTATCATACTCACAATGGACATAATAACACAGGCATGTCAAACTGAACAAGGTGTATGATCCAAACAACATCTGAGTCCATACGATGGAACCCTGGATGACCAACTGGCTAACGCGTTTCGAGGACACAACCTCTTCCTCAGAGCCAACCTATTGAGTCCTTTCCTAGCGCAGGAGTAAAGTGTTTGTTGTGTTGGACTTGAATCACCTCCACCAGATCATCCCCCACAGCTATCACCTTTTGTATCATCTCCCCCTTCCTTTAGATTGTAAGCTCCACGAGCAGGGCCCTCACATTCCTTCTGTACTGAAATGTATTGTAATTGTACTGTCTCCCTTACATTGTAAAGAGCTGCGCAAACTGTTGGTGCTATATAAATCCTGTATAATAATAATAATACTTTGTAAAAGAAAAGTCAGCAATGGAAACCTGTGTAGTTCTTCCTTTAGGGTAATGTGGCTAATCAGACATGCAATTGGTTAGACACAGTTAGACAATAGCTTTAAAAAAAAAGTGTAGAGTGCTATATGATCTCATCATCTTGTACGCACGCCACTTAACACCACTTAAAAGTACATACTGTCACCTAAGTGAAAAGGGATTTTAGCAACTCCTTCACAGCTTATGTAGCCTTCTGCCAAGCTTACTAGGCGTGTGCTGCATGTGAAATATGAAACACCCATTCAGCAGCATATGGAAAAGCAAGCCTGAGACAGAAACAACAGCTCCATAGAAACTTGCAGCGTACGCCAGGAGAAGCGGCAGCGTGTGATCGCTCAGCTGACAAGTGATCTCCCGATTACTAGCATCTCAGTTGTCTGGGCCTGTACTGCAGGTTTTTCAGGTACTTGTGTTTGCTCATTTATAACACAACAATGTACAACAAACAAGTAGGCGTCACATCCGCGCACAGTAAAACAGCTAAAAAGCTTTCCATCGCTGCTTTTTATTAAGTCAAGACGTGCTGGCTGAGTGTGTGCAATCTGTTCCAGGCAACTTATTCCCTTATGTAAGTATTTGATTTTTTTAAATTCTGGGATGGAGAAAGTATGGCATCTTTAAACACAAGCTGTACAATGATTTGTGTGGGAGATGGGGGTACCAACTTGGACAAAAGCCTTATCAAATAGTAAATACCTACCGATCTGTTATGTTACGTAAACATGACATCAAGCTTCCAACAAGGCAGCATGATGCGGGTTCTACTCTCAGATTTTTGTGTGTTGTATCTTAGAGAATGCTAAGAGATACTCATACACAGCTTGATCTTTGCAATTAATGTGACAGTTTCAAATGCTTCTAGCAATAATTGTGGATTTGGGCACGCAAAGGATCTCTATGGGACATTAACTAGTTCCCTTCTATAGAATTTTTTAAATTATTTTTTTGTACACAAATTAAAATCTGCATTTTTGGCAAAAAAAATACTGAAAACCTTCTAGAATATTATGGGGGAACTCAATAAAGATATTGCGCCACTTTTCTGACATTAATCTCTCTTGTTAATGTATTGCGCCAAATTTATGAAACATTTGCCACACTTTTGGTTCTGACAGCTAGTTCTGAATTCACCCACTTTTACATTGTACCACATTGTATGTTTCAAATGTATGTAAAAGTGGAACTAATTAAGACATTGGGGGTTATTTACTAAAGCTGGAGAGTGCAAAATCTGATGCAGCTGTGCATAGAAACCAATCGGCTTCCAGGTTTTTTGTCAAAGATTAATTGAACAAGCTGAAGTTAGAGCCCTGGTTCACACTGATGCGGTGCAGAATTCGCAGCGTTTTCTGTGCATCAGAATCGCACCCCATTCATGCGAACCTCTGTGGGTGTGTATGTTACGTTAACAACCCCCCGGAAAGCGGTCCACAAAACGCGGTGAGATGTGCAGAATCGGATCGCATAGGTGTGAATACCCTTGCGATCCAATTCTACTTATCTGTTCCTTTTTTTTTGTGAAGAGATACGTTGTGTGAAACTGGAAGAATTAGGAAATTGGGGAACTCTAACATTCAAATCAAATCGGTTCGCAAAACGCGGTGAGATGTGCAGAATCGGATCGCATAGGTGTGAATACCCATGCAATCCGATTCTACTTATCTGTTCCTTTTTTTTTGTGAAGAGATACATTGTGTGAAACTGGAAGAATTAGGAAATTGGGGAACTCTAACTTTCAAATCAAATCGGTTTGCAAAACGTGGTACGATGTGCAGAATCGGATCGCATGAGTGTGAATACCCATGCGATCTGAATCTAGTGTGGACCGAAAAAAAAAAGGGTCCTGCACGTTTTGGTGCGGTGCAATTAGAGCCATACAAAATGTATGGCTTCAATCGCCCCGCACACAAATCGCATGTGATTTGCACAGGAATGCAGTGCAGTCCCTGTGTGAATCACATGCGATGTACCGTAATGCATATATGTGAACCCAGGCAGAAGCTGATTGTATACCATGCACAGCTGCACCATCTTCTGAGTGCTCCAGTTTTAGTAAATCTACCCTATTGCCTCTTTTCGAGTACAGAGACAAACACAGACTAAGACAGATTTTGTGGAAGTGTCTCACATGCATTCTAAAAGTTTCGAAGCATAAACCAAGTTCAAGCTCTAGACAGGTACATGAAATTGGCGCATTCTTCACCACTTGTAGAATGCATACACTTTCGCAAATCTGCCTGCACCAGTCTGTATAAATTCCAGGGTATACATTTTCTGAAAGCTGAGTCTGGTAGAATAAAAATACAGTATTTTTTTTTATTCCATGCAATATTTGTGTAAATGTTTATCAAATCTATAGTTTCAGGAATAAATACACAAAAATGAATTTTATACACACAAATTTAATCCCCAATTATTTTTATACAACATTAAATGTGAGGTAGTGTAGAGTAAATGGATACTTGATGTGTCAAGCCTCAAAACTACACACAAAAATGGCAACAAATGATGGTACCCAAAATTATCAATAGGCGGCGCTTGAAATGCTTTTACAGCTCATTAGTTTAGAGTAAACAATAAAAAATGGCCCCAAAATTATTACTCTCACTTTTCCTAGACAGCTAGGAGCTGGATGAAGAAATACAGTACAAGCTGCACCAATGAGCTTGTTTTACATCCTTCATTCTCTTTGCATACCTAGTTAAAATGCTTGTCACCTTCATCTGTCCTCTTAATATGGCACACAGAGATTTTCCACTTAAGATTCCGTGTCTTTAGAGAGACCTCCCTTCCCATTACCATGACCACATTGTGACCTTTGATGCACTTCAAACCTTAGAACCATTCTTTTTCGATGACTCCACGACTGAAATGTGTACTAGATATGGATTAACTGCTCAACTGAGCATTACTGGGGTCTACCTAGTAGGCTGCAGTTACTAGGATTAATTTGGTTTTTGCATCAGACATCAGGTGGGCTAACTCTATAAAGCAGTGCAAATAGGAATGATGATGAGGGGAATTCATAAAGGGTGTTATAGCCCACATGGAAGAAAAATATATTTGAAATATCTTTTAAAAATATTCTTCCCAAATATATTGACATATATTTGAAATGCTACAATTTTGGCCATATTCAATATATTTCCAAAATATATTTCAATTAAAAAAAAAAATTATATATATATATATATATATATATACACTGGATGTTGAAATGCATTTTTTATATATTACAAAATATATGAAAAATATTTTTAAAAATATATTTTTTTCAAATATATTCTTCAGATTTTTTTTAACATATAAAAAAGTAATTTTAACATATATTTTTACATATATTTGTAAATGCATTCCAAAAATGTAGATTTGTACTTCTAAAGACATACATTATATTTGAAATGTATGTTTAAAAATATTCTTCATATATTTTGTGATAAAAACACATTACAACATGCAGTGTATATATATATATATATATATATATATATATTTATTGTAATATATTTTGAAATATATTGAATGTGGCCAAAATTGTAGCATTTCAAGTATATGTCAATATATTTGGGAATTTTTTTTTTTTAAATATATTTCAAATATATTTTTCTTCCATATGGGAGACACCCTTAAAGCAGAACTAAAGTGCAGCTGTCACAAACAGCAAGCAGGGAGGCTTTTTATTGCAGAGCAACATGCAATAAAATACACCTACCTGACTGCTTGCTGTCTTTTCCGGCGATGTAAACTGAGCTACTGCGTATGCATAGCTTAACTGACACCATGGGCACTGTCCCTGTGTGTTGGGATAACGGACTCCTGTGCAGCCAATGAAGATGAAGCCAAAGAAAGAACAGCACATAGGAGAAGATGCCAATGCTGGCAAGGGAAGGAAAGGTAAGCTTCCTTTAGTTCCACATTAAGAATTCCGGCGGGGAACTGCACTGAAATTGTTGGTGCCTGCACCTGATTCATCTACCTGTCAGTCACAGGTACAGTAGATGAACCTGTTGGAGCCTGGCACTGTGGTCTGAGTGTCCTCCAGACTCATCACACTGACAGACATATAACTAAGGGTTTTTGTAGTGGAATGGGCAAAACCTGATGGAGAAATGAGAGCCTGACACAGAAAAGAAGCCAAAACAAAACAAAAACAAAAAGCCAAATCTGACACATTCCAAGCAAAACACCAAAAATGGAGTGGACAAAATAATTGGCACCGTCAATTTAATATTTGATAGTACTTTCTTGGAAAAAAGTAACTGAAATCAATTCCTGTAACCATCAATGATTTTCTTCCACCTCTCTACTGGAAGTTTGGACCACTCTTCTTTCGCCAACTGCTCCAGGTCTCTCAGATTGGAAGGGTTCCTCTTCCCAACTGCTGTTTTGAGATCTCTCCACATGCCACTTCAGTACTCTCCCCAACCCCAAAACATCAGTGAACCTCCACAATGTTTGACTGTAGGGATTGTATTCTTTTCTTTAACCACTTGCCCTCCTGAGGATTTACCCCCCTTCCTGACCAGGCCAGTATTTTAGTTACAGCGCTGCGTTATTTTAACTGACAATTGCGCGGTCATGTAACACTGCACCCAAATGAAATTTACATCCTTTGTTTTCCCACAAATTAAGCTTTCTTTCTGTGTTATTTGATCACCTGTACATTTTTTATTTTTTGTGCTATAAAAAAAAGGCCGACAATTTTGAGACTTTTTACTATTAAACATGTCCTGTAAAAAAATTAAAAAAATCTAATTTCATCATAAATTTAGGCCAGAATGTATTCTGCTACATGTCTTTGCTAAACAAAAATCCCAATATGTGTAAATTAATTGGTTTACGTGAAAGTTATAGAGTTTACAAATGGTGTTATATATACTGGGATTTTTTTTTATTTTACATTTTTACTAGTAATGGCAGTGATCAGTGACTTATAGCGGGACTGCGGCGGACATTCTGACACTGGGGGGAACTGACTTGGTGTCACGGATATCCCCATTGACACCAATACAGTGATCAGTGCTAAAAAAAAGCACTGACACTGTACTAATGGCACTGGACAGGAAGGGGTTAACATGAGGGGCGCTCAAAGGGTTAATTGTGTGCTGGGAATGTTTTACTAGGGGGGCGGGGTCAGTGTGCTTCACTGTACTCACACCGCCTTGGATGGCTGTGCTGTGCACAGCCATCCAAAGCAGTGTGCCAGAGCTGACAGGGAGAAGAACTGTTAGTAAACAAAACACTTCTCCTCCCTGTCGGAGATCCTCGATAATCACCAGTCGCCAGCCAGTAATCACCATCCGGGACCCGGTGATTGACAGCCACGAATGGTGGCACTCGTGCACACCCCCTACCGGAAATACAAAATCACGTGTATATATACGTGATTTTACAAACCCGTGCCACTCTGTAGCAGTACTTCTGCTATAGGGCGGACGGGAAGTGGTTAAAGGCCACATTTCTTTTTCTTTAACCTCCTTGGCGGTATTCCCGAGTGTAGCTCGGGGTAACATTTCAGTACCAAAAGCGGTAACCCCGAGCTACACTCGGGAATACCATGCGGCACTGCTCCGGCATGTGTTCTTCACTTACCTTACCCTGCGCTCCCACGATGTGTCCCCTGCAGCGTCCCCGACCATCTCCTCCGGCCGATGCCGGCATCCGGCTTCTGTGTCCTGTCCCTGTGACGACGGGACGTACGGGCGCTGCCGCGAGCGGCGGGAAATTTAAAAATTTTAAAAAATGTCATTTTTTTTTTTTTCATTTTACACAGTAAAACATTGCTGTTTCAACCTATTTCACATACATATTGTCCCTAGTGCTTTGTCCTGTGCCCTGCCTGCATTTTGTCTGTTCTTTCTGCCTGGAAACTGAGAAATGTCCATGGCGTCCAAAAAGTGTCCCTTTAGGTCAAAAGCGGTTTAGACCAGCTAGAGAACAGCGATAGTAAATCAGAACCACTTACAGAATTGAGTGATAATGATTCGTGGGGGAAATTCGTCATCAGAAACTGAAAACGATTTTGCGACTGAGCTCAGCAATGTGCGAACTTGGCGCTCTATTTCACATTTCAGTGTTTTTGGTTTGATTATATTATTGAATTAAATTTTTTATTATTTTTATATTATTTTTATGATTATTTATTAAATTATAATTTATGATTTTGTGTTTCAAATTTTATCATACCCGGGATGTTTACTAGACTCTTGTTCGGACAGATTTCAGTGAGTTTTTCCTAAAAATTACAGCCTACAATAAAAAAAATACATATTTCCATGCAAAAAAATGGTACCGCTTTCAGCACCAAAAATCTGAAATAATCATACCGCCAGGGAGGTTAAACAGTACAATGATGGGCTTTAACAAAAAGCTGTCATTTTGTTTCATCTGTCCACAGCACGTTCTTCCAAAAGGATTTTGGCTTCCTCAGGTAAGTTTAGGCAAACTCCAATCTGGCTTTTTTAAGTTTCTGTGTCAGCAGTGGGGTCCAGCTGGGTCTATTACCATAGCGTCCCTTTTCATTCAGATGGTGACATATAGTGAGGGCTGACACAATTGTATCCTGTGCCTGAAGGACAGCTTGAATTTGTCTAGAAGTTGATCTAGGTTCTTTATCCACCATTCGAAACAATCCTTTGTTGCAATCTTTGATCAAGTTTTTGTCTTTCGTCCATGGCCAGGGAGATTAGCTACAGTGTCATGGGCTGTAAATTCTGGACACTGTAGCACTCAAATGTTCAGCCAATTCTCTACTGCTCTTTCTCTTCTCTATGCTCCATGTGGCACACAGATACACAGCAGAAAAATTAAGTAAATTTTTCACCATTTTAACTGGTTGCCGATGTGATTTCCATATTGTTAGCACCCGTTAATTGATATATGTGAGTTTAATTACAAATTACAGGAGCATCACAATTATTTCTTACAATTTTGAACAGGTCCCAATAATTTTGCCCAGCCCATTTTTGGGGTTTTTGTTTCTCCAGTTTTTTTGTGTCATACCAATACAAACAAAAGGAACAAATATGATTATGCCTAAATATTTGTAATTGCAATAATTTTTCTGGGCAAAGTGGTACATTTTCTGACAGAAATGCAGGGTTGCCAACATTTTTGGCCATGACTGTATATATATTTTAATATATTTATACATATATATTTGTATATATTTAGCTCATGTGTATGTTTTTATACACGTCTGTTAACGGGCCAGTATACACATTCAACTTGATTTTAAATGTAAGTATTTAGTATTTTTATTTTGCATAGATTTACCAATATGCCCCTAATAAGTTAGTAGTTTGAAAACTACCTCTGGAGTGTTATTACCAAATAGATAGTTAACCACAAGATTATGTGGATGTCTCCTAGAGGGCAAATAAAATGTCATATATCAGCATTCAGTATGGAGGAAGTATAAATATGGTAAAGGTGGAATGGGAAGCACCATCCCCTGATAATTTCTACCAAAAACGAAGTGAAACGCGTTGGTATGGCTTCATATACATCCGCTTCCACTGATTGGAGCACATGGGGCAGCACAGTGGCTAAATGGTTAGCACTTCCACCTGGCAGTACTAGGGTTGTTGGTTTGAATCCCAGCCATGGCACCACCTGCCTGGAGTTTGCATGTTCTCCCTGTGCCTGTATGGGTTTCCTCCGGGTACTCCAGTTTCCTCTCACACTCCAAAGACATGCTGGTAGGTTAATTGGATCCTGTATAAATTGGCCCCTAGTATGTGTATGTATGAATATGAGTTAGGGACCTTAGATTGTACACCCCTTGAGGGTTAGGGACTGATGTGAATGTACAATATATATGTGTAAAGCACTGTGGAAATTGATGGCACTAAATAAGTACCTGAAATAAAAAAAATAAATAATAAAATAAAATGGTCATCTTGAGGAGGTGCTTTGAGGTGTTCTGTGTAAGAGAGAGAAGCTATTTGTATTGTGCCTGTGTATTCGACACCTATAAATGTAAGAGCACAATTGTTGTTCTTTGGTTTTAATGAAATAAATGGTATTACACTATGTGTGGGTCTTTCTCTCCTATGCTGGCGAAAGTGTAGAATATTGGGGTTGCTGGTATTAAGAAGCCGTATAACTGGAGGAGAGTAAGGCTTCATTCACATATATGCAGTTTGTGTTTGATGCTTTCTCCAGTGCATTTTGCAGTTTATTTATCGTTTTAATACATGCGCTTTTTGATGCATTTTTACCACGTTTTGTTCAGCTCTTTTTTTTTTCGATAAAGTGGAATTTTTTTTGTTACTGGGCAGAAAAAAATGCAAAATGCGGAAAAAACGCAGAAAAAACACACTACCATGCATTTCAGCAGCTTATCAATTAAACTCTAATGTAGCAAAAATGCTGCTTTTTGCTTTTAAAAAAGTCCCTGACCCTTTGCAAAAACGCAGCAGCTCAAAAAAACATAGATGTGAACATGTTCCATAGGAAACCATGTTAAATGGATTGTAGTGCGCTTCTGCAAAAAGCACTGAAAAATGCATTGATGTGAATGGAGCCTAAAAGAAGGGAGGAAATCATCTGAAGCTGGAATTGCAGTAAAAGTGCATTAAGACCCGCTTATTAAATTAAGAGGTTGCAGACTCTGGGGACTGCTTTATCACAGAGGAAATGTGGAACAACGCTTAGAAGGAGCATAAGCACTAAAGTTTGGAAACTTTGTAGTAATTGGTGAATTCTACAGTACATTTGGCACTGGATTGATTGTCTACACTGAAGACTGGTATCACATGAAGTTTGGTTGGACATATATTGTACCTGATCACTTAATAAGTGCATTATATATTTATTACATGTGCTTATATAGTGCTGTCAATGTATGCAGTGCTTTACATATATATTGTACATTCACATCAGTCCCTAACCCTCAAGGGGTGTACAGTCTAACTTACATTCATACATACGCATACTAGGGCCAGCTTAGACAGAATCAAATTAACTTACCATCATGTCTTTGGAGTGTGGGGGGAAACCAGAGTACTTGGAGGAAACCCACACAGGCACAGGGAGAACATGTAAACTCCAGGCAGGTGTTGCTGTGGTTGGGATTTGAACTGATGACCCTAGTACTACCAGGTGGAAGTGCTAATCATTTAGCCACTGTGCTGCCCTATATATATTTTTTTGTGCGTAAAGTGTTATATAATAGCACCAGTGGACAAGCTGCTGAGTTTTAAAATAGAGCCACTTACCTGTCCCACGATCCTCTGTCCTCTCTACCGCTGGTTTCACTGGCCATCTTTTCTCACTGGCGCCGGCATCTTCAGTGTGGGCACCCAGCTGTGACGGCTTGCGGCTTCACAGCCGGATGCCCACAGCGCATGCGCGAGTAGTGCTGCGCTTTGTGAATGGTCCCGTAGTCTTCAGGTCCCAGGAGGAAGGGTAGGAGGACAACTTCCGTTTCTAATCGCCTTAGGCGATTGCAGCAGAAGTGGGAGTGGATACCTGTCAAATTCGGGTACCCACTCCCCAAAGGTGCCAATCCTTAAAGGAGAGTGGGGGACAAAGACTTAAAGAGGAACTTCCCCTTTTGGGTGGAGCTCTGCTTTAAGCACCCACAGCCAAAACTCACTGCTCTTTAAAAAAACACATGGCTGCCATTCATTCTTAATGGCACCCCCATGCATCTAAAAGGGTAGCATGTTTGCAGGTGCAGGGTAGGAGGACAACTTCCGCTTCCAATCGCCTTAGGCGATCGCAGCAGAAGTGGGAGTGGGTACCTGTCAAATTCGGGTACCTGCTCCCCAAAGGTGCCAATCCTTAATGGGGAGCGGGGGACAAAGGCTTAAAGCGAAACTTCCCCTTTTGGGTGGAACTCCGCTTTAAGCACCCACAGCCAAAACTCACTGCTCTTTAAAAACACACAGGGCTGCCATTCATTCTTAATGCATCTAAAAGGCAGCACGTTTGTGGGTACAGGAACTGCAGGGAAATCGCATGGTACAAAAGCACCATGCGATTTCCCAGCTGCTGTATTTTTAAAATGCTGCAGGAAGCTTTTCCTGCATGAAACAAAGGCACAGAAGCCAATTTAAATGAATGGGCTGCCATGCCCACTCAAACCGCAATAGCAAGAACCTAGCCTTACATTTACTACAGTTTACTTTCTACAAGCCATTGATCAGTAAAATTATAGGCTGTTAACCTAGCTAGCAGACTAATGTAAAAGGTTCCACTTGAGCTCTTTTAAGTCAATAGGTCAAGATCAAAGTACTATAAAGTAGGGTAAGATGTTGTAAAAAATGTTTGACTGTTTTAAACCTTGCTCATGTGGCTGAGCAATCCGCTTTGTGGATAGTCAAATATTCATATAACTCTGAGAGGTGCTTGGCTTGTATAATTATTTGTGCCAATGTAAACTGTTACGATCCGTGTTTCAACATGCATGTTTCAACACTACCAAGATGAAGAAATTATAGGCTGTTCCAAGTATAAAATATTCACTGTCAAAAGTCATCACTTGTGCAACAAACAATATGGTAATATCACAGCACATTTTCACAAAATAATTTAAAGCAAACCTGTCACAAAGTGACCATGCAATGAGGAAAAGGCATAAGCAGAGAATCCTTTTGTGTAGTATGCATGTCAAAGCAGTTGTTAGATCCACACATTTAAGATTGCTTTCACACTGATCTGTTTTCTTCCGCTTTTGCGTAAAAAAAGCGGACGAAAAATGTGTAACAGTGTAATCCTGCGAAGCCTTCACACTGATACATTGCAGGTCTGCTGTATTTAGTAAAATCCTGCTTGCTACATTTTTGGTGTAAGTTTGGTGCAGTAAAAAAATGCACCAAAAACATACCTCCTCATCAAAATGTATGGAGAACGTGGCAAAAATGCAGTAAAAATGCACATGCATTTTTAGCGTGTTTTTGCTATGGATCAGTGTGCAATTAGCCTAAACCAGCCATATACCAGTAGAAGTCTGTTTGAAAATGTTCAATTTCGGAACATTTGTCCAATTTTCTAATGGTTCATGGAGTCAAATCAGCACTGGTAGCATGGTTTTCAACCAGCTTTGAGCTCTTTGGGGATCCTACCACTTCTTAGGATCCTTCCACACAGGGCGGACTATGTTGAGAAGAGCAGGGGATCAGCGAACACAGTGGAACACGTTTGATGACAGGTCCGTGTCCACTCAGTATATATAGAGTGGATATGGACAGAGCACACTCTGTTGTATGGGTAGTCAGATGTAAACGGACTCCACAGTCCATTTACACCTGACTGCCCTCTTATCCAGTCCGCCTAGAGTGGATGAAGGAGGACAGATCCCAGGGGCGTACATACAGAGGTTGTGATTGAGAACCAGCCCTATGCTCCAGGGGGCCCATGTGGCCCCCTGTACACCTGGATAGGAGGGGCGGTGCTGTAGAGAAACAGATCCCACCATGCAGCTGCTGAATGCCCGCATCTCCTCCATCCCTCAGGCATTCAGTGGCTGCAGAAGGGAGATGGAGGGCATAATTTCCTCTACATGCCGGCCCAACTGCCTCCCTATTCCTTTCCTGCTGCCCCAGGCCCTGGGCCCCTGTGTGCTCCCCTGGCCCCCTCTGGCCTCCCCCACCGCAGGGCTGTTGGGTTCCCCCCTCCCATATCCAACTGGATGCCACAGGGGATAATGTCAGAATGGAGAGTGGTGAAGGGGATGGTAAATGTGCTCCTTCCTTGTCTGAATGAATCGAGTCAGTGGTTGGTTAATAACTGAGGCATACTAAACTGTGTTTACGATGCTTCAGTTTATGAATGAACGGAAAGCTCTGTGCAGAGCTATTACTTCTCATTCTTTCTGTGCTGCTGAGGCTGCAGAGATAGAGAGATGTCCTCAATCTCCTTTCTCTTTCTCAAAAGTAAAACATCAGAGGTCTGTTTTGACCCCTGATATCTCCCCAAAGCTCCCCAAAGGGTTCCTAAAAAATGTTTTAAAGAATAATAAAAAATAAAATTGTAAAAAAAAAAAAATAAGATAGTAAAAAAATTAATTAAAATAAAACATTTTAAAGAATAATAGAAAACAAAAATTGTAAACAATAAATAAATAAATTAGTATAATAATAAAACAGTAAAAAAAATTTATTGAAATAAAAAACTATTGAGACCAGTGAAAAAACTACCAGGGTCAGAAAGGGTGCACTTGTAAATGGGCCCTGGCATTCTGCCACCCTGGGGGGACCCCAAGATGACAGGAAGGGTCCCTAATAAAGGATCCCACGACGGGAGTAAAAGGGCCCCAAGATCAGTGGGAAGGGCCCTGGCTGGGGGCTAGGGGGCCCTTCATAGTTTCTTGCACCAGGGGCCCTGATGGTTCTAGTAGTAATGCCTCTGATGAATCCCCTTAGCAGACTGGTTTGAACTGGGGGTAGGCGGGTGTAAACGGATACAAGTCTGTTTACACCCGCTGGTCCTTAAAGTGTCACACTAAACCCACAACAGTAAAATCAGTCTGTATAAGCAGTAAAGCATGCTTGTTATACTCACTGTGAAACCTAAGGGGTTAATCCTCTGCATTGTCTAAAAAGGCTGTTTGATCCTGTCTTCTCTGATCCTCCCCTTCTTCCAGTGTCACCCTCTTATCTCCTGACATATTGTGTGGCGTTACTCTGCACGTGCTCAGTTTGGTGTTTATTTTTTTTTTTTGTAAAGAGTGCATGTGATCAGCACAGGCACAATCAGCACTGTTTAAACAGAGGTCAATGGTCCTGCATCCTCCTAGAGCAAAATTAAAACTCCTCCTACAAGCTTTAACATGTGCTCTGCGAGACACTGATAGTCACAAGACTGTTATATACTGCTGATAAGAAAAGGTATTTAGCTGTTTATATTTACTAAAATAATTTCACTTCCGTGTTCTGTGTACTGTGGGGACCAGATATAGTGAATGCAGGGTCCTGGGTTTAGTATCCTTTAAGGGTGAATGGATTGTCTGATCATATCTGCCTGAAAAACTGACACTGACCCGATTGGACTTTTCCTGTGAAAGGGGCCTTAATTTATAACTAAAGGCTTCTATAAAGCAGTCTAAACAAGTACCAAGTTCAGTTACTATGTGATGCACAAGCCTGATATAATGAATGAAAAACATCTTTACCTTCCCTAGATAAACCAAATCCTACAGTTGTGTCTTATATGCTCCCCCTCTTTCCTTCTCTCAGCACCTCTGTGGTTCAGAAGGCAGGCTCTATAAAATGTGTGACCAGGGGCGGACTGACCATTTGGAAACTCGGGCACTGCTCGAGGGCCCGGGGTCAGTGGGGGGCCCCATGAGATGCCCCTGGTACCTTTTTCATAGGCTTTTTTGAGTTTGGGCAAGGACACAGGGGCCCCATGATCCCCTATTGCCCGGGGGCCCCATGAGTTGTCAGTCCACCCCTGTGTGTGACACAGCAGTGCCTACTCACAGGGTATAGTGATTGTGTCACAGAATTCAAAGTGTGTGCGGATCTTCACAAAGTAAATTTACAAACTTCAAGATCATTCAGATTAATAAGGAGAGGCTAGAAATGATTGATATACAATTTTGAAATGAATGTATTATTTTACATTTTCATAGATATGCTTTCCCAGATTTGTGATAGGTATATTCTGAACATAAATAGCAATCAGAATATTTTTGTGGAAGCACTGTATGCTTTTCTGATTAATTTAATAAATTGTCTTCATGTAGCATAAATGCCTAATAATGAAGAACATATGTTGAATGTATAAGAAACATTAATGTCATATTAAAAATTTCACAGCAAAATGTGTAATTTAGAGCTACAAGCCAGTTACTTTATATAGTCATAATTCAATTAAAAAGACAATGTACCAGTTTTCCATAACTGTGCAGGGGTAAGCTTCATACTTAATCCAGCATGGTGGTAGACAACTGGGTCTGTTTGTGTTTATGAATTCTGACTATGTATGGTAGTAAGAGGCCACCAGGAGATGTTGAATTCCAGGCCTATGCCATGCCTTGGCTTCAGCTCTAAAAATGTAGAAGCCCTAGATCAAATCTGTTTTCTTTTGCCCTGGTTAAGTGGAATCCACTTGTCAAAACCTTGTGACAAGCCTTTATTGATAAGCGGCAGACATTCTTTAGCTTCAGATTATGCAAGAGTTGCTTTAGGCTTCATGTAAATGGCCGTACAGCCTGCAGAGCCTATGTAATGACATTCTGAGGAACCTTCGTCCCTGACTGCACAGAGCCCTAAACCCAGGTACCACTCAATACAGCGTTTAGCCTTGTAGGAACTGCAGCTTGCTAGGCTTTTTTCTCTGAAAACCCTTTTTGTCCCAGAGCCTTTTTTTGTTTTGGCGATATCTTGGTTCTGCGCATTGTACCTTTTAGCATTTGTAGTATACCCTAACGAATTACAGATTGTTTTCTCCAGGACAGATAGGAGTTTATTTTGGAAGAACATTATTTGGATGCATATATTTTTAATTCATTGGCTTTTATTGAAGGTAAATAGTAAAAGGTTAGAAGAATGTCATTTTCCTTGAATTTTTCCCAACACAATATTTACAAGTTATACATAATTTGTGCACCCCCAGATATTTACTGTACATATGATTTTTAAAAGTCTGCTGATTAAAATGACATCACATTAGTGTGACTTCTATGTAATGTAGCAGAATGGTAAGGTTCAAAGTAAACATATGGATTTTACTTTAGAAGAGCCTTATTCCACTTTTGACGTTACATTGCGACAGACACAGGGGAAAAAAACTAGCTTGCTAATGTGGCATTAAAAGATTAAGTTGGGCTGACGAGGGCACAGATTAGCATGATGACAGCTTTTCCAAGATCACTAAATTGTTTCTAATTTTTAGGGACTCTTTAATGACTGGCATAGTACCACAGGATTGGTGTAAGGCCAATGTGGTGCCAATATTTAAAAAGGGGTCAAAATCCTTACCAAGTAATTATAGACCTGTTAGTTTAACTTCTATAGTTGAGAAAATACTGGAGAGTCTAATTAAAGACCACATAGATGAGTTCTTGCTGGAAAAAAATATTTTAAGCAACAGACAGCATGGATTCATGAGAGACAGAAGTTGTCATACAAATCTGATTTCTTTTTATGAGGAGGTGAGCAAAACCTTGGACAGAGGGGTGGCTATGGACATGGTATACTTGGATTTTGCAAAAGTGTTTGACACAGTTCCCCACACACAGGCTTGGAACAATCTGTATGTAAATGGATAGAGAACTGGCTAAAAGATCATATTCAGAGAGTAGTGGTTAATGATTCATACTCTGAATGGTCTAGGGTCATCAGTGGTGTACCCCAAGGTTCAGTGTTGGGACCCTTACTTTTTAATATATTTATAAACAATATAGGGTCTGGGATTAAAAATACCATTTCAGTCTTTGCAGATGGCATCAAGCTTTGCAGTGGAATAACGTCCTTACAGGATGTCTCCAACCTACAAGCTGACCTCAATGCACTGTTTAATTGGGCAACTATGTGGCAAATGAGGTTTAATGTTGATAAATGTAAAGTTATGCACTTGGGGGCTAGGAATATGCATGCATCATACATACTAGGGGGATACAACTGGGGAAATCAATGGTGGAGAAGGATCTGGGAGTTCTGGTGGATCACAAGCTTAATAATGGCATGCAATGCCAAGCTGCGGTTTCTAAAGCAAGCAAAATACTCTCTTGTATTAAAAGAGGTATAGACTCCAGAGAGAGAGATATCATATTACCCCTGTAAAAATCATTAGTAAGACCTCATCTGGAATATGCAGTTCAGTTTTGAGCACCAATTCACAAAAAGAACATTGGGGAACTGGAGAAAGTACAGAGAAGGGCAACTGAACTGATAAAAGGCATGGAGGAGATCAGCTATGAGGAAAGATTAGAGGAACTGAATTTATTCTCTCTTGAGAAGAGGAGATTAAGGGGGATATGATCAACATATATAAATACATCAGTGGTTCATATAGTGAACTCAGTGTACAGCTATTCACCCTGAGATCATCACAGAGGACAAGGGGGCACTCTTTACTTCTGGAGGAAAAGAGATGTAATCTCCATATGCAGAAAGGTTTCTTCACAATAAGAGCTGTGAAAATGTGGAATAGACTCCCTCAAGAGTTGGTTCTAGCCAGCTCAGTGGATTGCTTTAAAAAAAAGGCCTGGATTCTTTCTTAGATACACAGAATATAACTGGATTCTAACATTTAAAGGTAAAGTTGATTCAGGGAATATCCGATTGCTTCTTGGGGGATCAGGAAGGATTTTGTTTCCCTGCAGGAGCAAATTGGATCATACTTTGCTGGGTTTTTTTTGCCTTCCTCTGGATCAGCTGTGGGTACAGGATTATACAGTTGTGTTCAAAATAATAGCAGTCAGACATCACTAACCTGATCAATCACTGTTTTTGGTAGAAATGATATTTCTACATGGAAAATAATTTACTAGCAGGTGTAGTAGAGTAATAGAAATCTAACAGACCCAACAGTCATGACATGCATGCTGCTGATTCTGTGTAGTTGAATCACTAATAGAAAGGGGCATGTTCAAAATAATAGCAGTGTGGAGTTCTATTAGTGAGGTCATTCATTCTTTGAAAAACAGGTGGCAAATATTGCCCTTATTTAAGGAAGGAAGGCAGCAAATGTTGTACATGCTGGTTACAGAGCATTTCTCTCTGAAATTCTGAGAAAAATGGGTCGTTCCAGACATATTTCAGAAGAACAACGTACCTTGATTAAAAAGTTGATTGGAGAGGGGAAAACATATAAAGAAGTGCAGAAAATGATAGGCTGCTCAGCTAAAATGATTGCAAATGCTTTAAAATGGCATCCAAAACCTGAAAGACGTGGAAGAAAGCAAAATACTACCATTCGATAGATAGATGGATAGAAGAATAGCCAAAATGGCAAGGACTCAGCCAACAATCAGCTCCAGGAAGATCAATGAAGGTCTAAAGTTACCTGTGAGTACTGTTACAATTAGAAGGCGCCTATGTGAAGCCAAGCTATCTGCAAGAAGCCCCCGCAAAGTCCCACTGTTGAAAAAAAGACGTGCTGAAGAGGTTACAATTTGCCAAAGAGCACATTGACTGGCCTAAAGAGAAATGGCGCAACATTTTGTGGACTGATGAAAGTAAGATTGTTCTTTTTGGGTTTAGTGGCCGGAGACAGTTTGTCAGACGACCCCCAAACACTGAATTCAAGCCACAGTACACTGTGAAGACAGTGAAGCATGGTTGCGCAA
Source organism: Staurois parvus (assembly GCF_062004578.1). NCBI lineage: Eukaryota > Metazoa > Chordata > Amphibia > Anura > Ranidae > Staurois > Staurois parvus. Next base: position 5,529,877 of record NW_028317892.1, read on the forward strand.
GCATCATGATATGGGGATGTTTCTCATACTACGGTGTTGGGCCTATTTATTGCATACCAGGGATCATGGATCAGTTTGAATACATCAGAATACTTGAAGAGGTCATGCTGCCTCATGCTGAAGAGGAAATGCCCTTGAAATGGGTGTTCCAACAAGACAACGACCCCAAACACACCAGTAAACGTGCAACATCTTGGTTCCAGACCAACAAGATTGACGTTATGGAGTGGTCAGCCCAATCCCCGGATCTTAATCCAATAGAAAACGTGGGGTGACATCAAAAATGCAGTTTCTGAGGCAAAACCAAGAAATAGAGAAGAACTGTGGAATGTAGTCCAATCATCCTGGGCTGGAATACCTGTTCACAGGTGCCAGAAGTTGGTTGACTCCATGCAACACAGATGTACAGCAGTTCTCAGAAACAGTGCTTATACAACTAAATATTAATTAAGTCATTCAAAGGAAAGCAAAATCTTCAAACATTTTTCAGTTTATATAGTGAATGTTTGAGTTTGTAAAGAAGAATACAAACACTGCTATTTTTTTGACCAGTCTAATATTCACTTTTCTTCAATTTCTTTAGAGGAACAACACAAATTTGATATATTTTTCTTCATGTTTTGATTTGGAATAGAATGTGTAGTGTTCCCAATGTATTTGTGTGTATGGAAATAAAAGCTATTAGAAGGATTTTGAGCTTTATTCACTTTTTTTTAACACACTGCTATTATTTTGAACACAACTGTAGTTCTTGTTTTTGCAGTATCCCACTTAATTCCCCATCCTTATCCAAGTTCTCCAAAATAAAAACAACAAAAACAACACCCCTAGACTGGTGATTGAAACGTGTGAATGAGTCTAGGTGTCTGGCTGAGGGGCAAAATTTTTGCAGAAGACCTGGACAGTAGTCCTGTGGCTCCTACGGGAGTAGTGCTACATTAATATGACAATGGACACAAATTTCAGATTTTTATGTAAAATTGTTACAGAAAGATAAAAAAAAAATCATGATGTTAACATCTACTGCAGATGTTCTTATAGATTTGATGTTAAAGACTTATAGCAAGTAGCTGGCAGATAGGTCAAGTAATAGTGAGGTATGGACATACAGTCAAATAAACAGCACCAAGATTTCTTCTAAGAGTAATCTCAATACTACAGCCACACCCAGCAGAAACCATTGAAAAACACAGAGTAGAATTATGAATGAATCAATGCATACCTTGTGTAGAAACATGCAAAAACAAGTTTCCAGAAGGGATAGGGAGCGGAGTGTTTTCCAACAGTTCTGTTCATTGCGCCCAGACAAAACCTGGGTAATACGTCACTTAATATATATGTAGTGTTAACAGTTTCAACAACACTTGGTGAAATGCCAAATTAATGTTCCTGTTTTTCTTTTGACAAGGAGTTGTAAGAACTTCACTTTTTTTTATTTAACACAAGATATGAGGCGAGCACAGAAGGCAAGGTAACAAACCCACAGTAATTAATTCAAACGTAAGTGCAGCACTAAAGCATAAGTGACAAATGCAATCATAGAGTGCTTATGTGAATAGAAATGTTTATACAATATTCCAGTGAAATAAATCAAATAAAACGTCTCAGATCACATAGAATCATAAAATCATAAAAAAACTCTAAAATTCTGAATATAAATAGTGGATAGTCCGTGGTACTGCAGGTCACAGAAGTGCCAAGTGATATATGTGTGCTTATTTAGTAATAATGGTGATTATACATAGTCAGTGGCACTACAGGTCACAGCAGTGCACAGTGTTCGTGGAACTACAAGGTGCAGCAATACCAGCTGGGATGCTCAAGAGTGCTCATGATCCAGTCAGGGCAATGCAAAACCAGCAAAGGATCCTCCTAGGGGGAGAAGCTCACTAGTAAGCGTGCCCCTGAAGACGCGCATGCGCACGAAACAAGTTGGGTGGAGGCTTACATGCTGATGTCACGCCGCCGTGGCAGGAGCTCGGAGCGGCAGCCATTTTGGTATGTTTTTATGCATTTAACTCTTTGTTGTGTCCACGTCGATTGCTTTTAACTATTTACAATAAATACTACCCTATATTGCCATACCTTCGGCTCCTGTGGTGAGCTTCTCCCCCTCGGAGGATCCTTTGCTGGTTTTGCAAAGCCCTGACCCTGGAGAAGTCCGGTCCATATTTATGGCTTCCTGAGACCCCCCCACAAGAATCAGCATTAATTCTATTACACAAGTAGCGTTCTGATGAGTGCACATCCATATAAGATGGTGGATTCCCAAGTTGGATCATGAGCACTCTAGAGCATCCCAGCTGGTATTGCTGCACCTTGTAGTTCCACGAACACCAGGCATTGGTGTGACCTGTAGTGTCACGGACTATGAATAATCCCCATTATTGCTAAATAAGCACACATATATCACTTGGCACTTCTGTGACCTGCAGTGCCACGGACTATCCACTATTTATATTCAGAATGTTAATGTTTTTTATGATTCTATGTGATCTGAGATGTTTTATTTGATATATTTCACTGGAATATTGTATGAACACTTCTATTCACATAAGCACTTTATGATTGCATTTGGCATTTGAATTGTTCACTTTTTTATTGACTTACTTGTTGTGACAGATACCATTTGCCCAATATTTCACTATAATCCAGCTCTCAAATTGAACCCAACATTCTTTTAGATTAGTGGTCCAATCTACCACAGCCATATTCCCCCATAGCTGTGCCGACTATACCTGCCCTTTCAGCCCCCCCCTTTTATTCATAAAAGCTGTACTGTTAGCTCCCACAATAAAAAGCATTTAATGAATGGAGGATGGGCGGATGAATGAAAGATCTACCTCCTCCATTCATTCAGTCATTGTCATTGCAGCAATTGAAGTGCCTTTTCTGGTGCTGAATAAAAAAAATGAATAAATCACTAAACATCAGCTTTAACCACTTGCCATCCACCCTATAGCAGCTTTACTACTACAGGGTGGCCGCTCTGTGCAGAATCATGTATATATGTGATTCTGCATTTCTGGGTAGGGAGCCTACCCGCATTGTTATTGGCTCCTGTACATGTCAATCACAGGGTCTGAGCCAGCGATTCATATACTGGACCCGGCAATCGGCGGAGCAACTGACAGGAGAGAGATTTGTGAATGTAAACAACACAGCTCTCTCTCCTGTCAGTGGGGATATGCTGGTTTTTAATTCCCTGCAAAGCAGGGAGACAAAAACCAGCATATCCCCTAGTAAAACACCACACGGTTAACCCTTTGATTGCCCCAGATGTTAAACCCTCCCTGCCCAGTGTCATTAGTACAATGACAGTGCTTTTTATTAGCACTGATCACTGTATTAGTATCACTGGAGATGTCAGTGGCAGTTAGTTCGCACCCAGTGTCAGTCAGTGTCAGAATGCCTGCTGTACTATCACAGTCTAACTATAAGTCACTGATTGCCGCCATTACTAGTATTAAAAAAAAAAAATTCAGTATCTATATCATTGTCTATACCATAGCCGCTATAATTTTAACGTAAACCAATTACTATACACTTATTCAGATTTTTTTTACCAAAGACATGTAGCAGAATATATTTTGGCCTAAATTTAAGAAGACATTATATTTTAAAAAAAATTTCATTGGCTGTTTTGCAGCAGAATGTACAAAATATTTTTTTGTTTTAACTTTTGGTCTTTTTTCATGTATAGTGCAAAAAAAACCCCAACTCAGTGGTGATAAAATACCACCAAAAAAAAGCTCTATTTCTGTTAAAAAATTACATAAATGTGTTTTGTGTACAGTGTTGCATGACTGCGCAATTGTCAGTTAAAGTAGTGCAGCGTCGTTTAGCAAAAAATGGCCTGGTCGTGAAGGGAGATAAATCTTCTGGAAGGCAAGTGGTTAGGTAGACTGATGATTGGTACTAGTATGTCAAACCTCCCTTATAAAATTCAAACCTTAAGATCTAGGAATATATGCATCAAAGTGTTGTGCTCGTATGGCAGTGGTTTAAAGTTTATGTTACCAGGGATATTATATGAAGGGAATAAAAAGATTCAAATCAATAAATACAAATGAAAAGAAATGGAATTTCTAAACCACCCAAACCCTTTATCTCACACACCAAGTCTTAGACTTACAATACAAAGTTCATGATGTAAAAACATGCTGGGAGCAAACCAGATGGCCAGTATTTCCTCAGTACATAATTACATGTAAATAAACATCATTATTTCATGTAATGTCTCTGACCTTTTCCTTATAGCTTCACCTCTATTTCTCTTGTCATTTCCACCTGTGTTCTTGCATTAGTATTTCACTTTTCATTTTTTAATTTTGCTTTTGCTGCTTCTTACTCACTCATTCAAGTTGCACAGTGGCTAAATGGTTAGCACTTCTGCCTGGCAGTACTAGGGTTGTGGGTTTGAATTCCAACCATGGCACCACCTGCCTGGAGTTTGCATGTTCTGCCTGTGTGGGTTTCCTCTGGTTTCCTGACATGCTGGTAGGTGAATTGGCTCCTGTCTAAATTGCCCCTAGTATGTGTATGTATGAATGTGAGTTAGGGACTTTAGATTGTACGCCCCTTGAGGGTTGGGGACTGATGTGAATATACAATATATATGTAAAGTGCTGTGTAAATTGATGGCGCTATATAAGTACATGTCATAAGTTGATATATTGGGGCTGATTTACTAAAGTCAAATAGGCTGTTCACCTTGTAGAGGTAAATGCATTCTACAAGGAAATTATCCCAAGAGTTTAGTGAATGTGGTGTAATTTCACTTTGCAAAAAATATCCAATCACGTTGAAATAAAATGAAAAATCAGATTTCTTTTTTTTTGCTTGCATATGAATGGAGCAGGGGCGGACTGACCATTTGGAAACTCAGGCACTGCCCAAGGGCCTGGGGTTAGTAGGGGGCCCCATGAGATTCCCCTGGTACTTTTTTCATAGGCTTTTTTGAGTTTGGGCAAGGACATAGGGGCCCCATGATCCCCTATTGCCTGGGGACCCCATGAGTTGTCAGTCCGCCCCTGGAATGGAGTCAGCATTCACTAAACTTTAGGGAACATTATCTTGCAAAGTGCAACTTACCTTGCACAGTGAGCAGTCTATTTGCTTTAGTTATGTTTAAACACCTATACTTTCTTTGTGTATATAGTTATACCTAACTTAATATATTGAATCCTAAATCATATTATTATTCCAGGTACTTATATAGTGCCATAAATTGACACAGCATTTTACACATATATTGTACATTCATATCAGTCCCTAATCCTCAAGGGGTATAAAATCTCAGGCCCTAACTCACATTCATGGGCCAATTCACCTACCAGCATGTCTTTGGAGTGTGGGAGGAAACCTACGCAGGCACAGGGAGAGCATGCAAACTCCAGGCAGGTGGTGCCATGGTTGGGATTCGAACCAACAACCCTAGTACTGCCAGGCGGAGGTGCTAACCATTTAGCCACTGTGCTGCCCTATTTTCTATAGCCGACTGCCTCTCAGGGGATCAGGAAGGAACATTTTTCCCTGCAGGAGCAAATTAGATTATGCTTTGCCTTCCTCTGCATTTTTGCCTTCCTCTGGATCAATTGTGAGTATAGGATTATAACTTTTTTTTTTAACCACTTCCCATCCGGCCCATGTACATAAACGGCTGGACGGGAGCAGTGCAGGAGCGGGTTGCTGTTTATAAATGGCGGCCGCATTCACAGCCTGTGCGCGCTCCCTGGGAGCGCGCGGCACCGCGATTTGGAACACCATTCGCTGTACGTGACCTCTGTGTGAGGTCCTAATCATGTGATCACTGATCGGCCAATCAGTGATCACATGAATAGCACTAAACAAGATGTCACTTTTGACATCATTGCTTACTACTTGAGAAATCTGTGAATGATCACAGAAGTCACATGGTACAAGGCTATTCACAACAGCCTTGTACCATGTGACAAGCTGTGACCAATCACAGCTCTTGCAAGAATGCAGCCAGAGAGAAAAATAAATTATTGTTTTTTCAGCCTTTATGGGTGTAAAAGCATTCAATGTAAAAAAAAAGAAAAAAATCTTCATCACTACACACAAGTAGTACAGTGTCACTATGGTGACAATGTACTGCTAGGGTGACAGTATGTTAAAAAAAACCCAACATAAATAATAATATAAAAAAATAAAATAAAAATGTAAAAAAAATTGAAAAATTATAATTTTTGGTTATAAACTAACTTGGATTATTATTTTTTTTACTAAAAAGATAGATGAATACATTTTGAGCAAGATTTATGAAGAAATATTATTTATTTGCTAAATGTTATAAAAAAACACTTTTTTTCAAAATTTTTGGACTTTTTCATTTATATAGCAAAAAAAAATCCCAGTGGTGAATAAATACCACCAAAATAAAGTTTTATCTGTCTCAAAAAAATTATAAAAAATTCATATGGCTACAGTGTTGCATGACTGCGCCATTGACATTCAAAGTGTGATAACGCTGAAAATTAGCCTGGAGAGGAAGGGGGTGAAAGTGTTCGGACTTGAAGTGGTAAATATATTGAATCCTAAATCATATTATATCTGATTGCCTCTCAAGGGATCAGGAAGAAATTTTTTTCCCAGCAGGAGCAAATTGGATCATGCTTTGCTGGTTTTTTTTGCCTTCCTCTGGATCAACTATGGTGTAGGATTATAAATTTGTTTTTTGTAATGGTTGAACTGGATGGACTTTTGTCTTTTTTTCAGCCAGACTAACTATGTAACTATGTATATTAAAACCTAAAGGAAGCAATATAAGCTCATTTACTATTTACCTTTAAGTTGACCAAGAATCAAGCTGTACTACGTCAATGCGAGAACTTTGCTTTACTATAGTGATAGGCAGAATACCTTTGCAGTGCTATTACCTGCGTTGACCTTTGTTCAAGATCCAATTGGCTTGGAGTCCTGCTCACTTCCATCCAGTGGTGCAGAACTAAAGACATTGGGGTTGATTTACTTCAAACAAATAGGCTTTTTCTCTTTGCAAGAGAATTTCTACATTTTCCCGTAGCTTAATGGATATGCTAAAACGTCAATTTGTAAAAAAAATATCCAAAAGCCAGAAGCTACTTACCTTCCATAATTTTTTAATGATAAAACAAATGCTAAAATGTCCGGTTGCTGTAAGCATCCCATTTATTTTCTTTGTTCTCAGTGCAGTGAGATTGGTTTTTACTTTAGTTTATTGAATATACAGTATATGCTCTTGTATTATGTTGTGCAACAGCTAAAAGCTATTTTTTAATTGCAGGCTCTCAGTTGTCATCGATGCTAGTTGCAAGAATTTATCAAAACATGATGTTCTTCCAGGCTGTAGTTAAAAAAGGACCCAGCATTAGATACATTTTTTATCTTAAAGTGATGCTAAAGTCTGTTTAAAAAAAATCTATTCAAGTACGTATTTATAACTATAAAAAGTCTCTTCTATTGCTCTCAGCCTCCTCCAAAAATCCAAATTCCTTTTTTTACTGCTGTGATCTGACTTCCTGTTGGAGGGTGGCTACATTCATTCTCCAAGGTCCCACTGTATGTAGGAATGTAGTCACCCTCTCTTGCTCACTCTCAAGATGGACTAAGGATTTTGGAGTATGGGATTTATAGTGTGAGCAATGCGCATGGCTACAACTAGTGTTTGCTGTTTGTTCCAAACTATGGTAGTAAAGGCACTTTGTTACCTTTTACCTACAGGTCAGCTTATAATAAAGCTTACCTGTAAGTAAAAAGAATATCTTCTATATGTGCATACCTGTGCCGTGTCTCGAGACTTCCGTGCGCATGCGTGGGAGTGACGTCATCGAGGCTCAGCCAGCCAAATAGCTGCAGCTCGCAAACCCAAAGGAAAACGGGGTGAAGATGGAAGCTTCTACAGTGGTGTCAGCACGGATCAAGGATTTTTTTTTTAGACATGGTTTACTACCGCTTTAAGGTGAAATGGAAAGGTTTGGAAACTCATGGACATTTACAAGGATACAGAAAAAAATCAGTAAGGAACAAATTAAATAAAAAAATAGATTACAGGACTATTAAAGGATAAGTTCATCTTTTAACCAAAAATAATAAATGCACATTTTTTTGCAGGTAAAAAAAAGTGCATTTATTATTTTTTGTTTTAGAAGCCTGGCAAGCAACAGAAGATCGCTGATACCATGCAGGTCTCCTTCAGACTGTCAGTGTAATCTGTCTGCTTGTACCTTATTTCAGCAGGCAGTTTTACACTGACAGCAAAGATCAATCAACTACCACAGCGATCAATAGCACCGTGGTAGCTCATTGAGAACTACAAGCCATCAGCCACAAAGTCTATCAGGACTTGTAGTTTCCCATTCACAGAACTATGTTTTTTTTTTAAATTGTGACATCTAGTGAGGGAAGAAGATCTCCTGCTAGCTCTCACAACAGGGGATCGGGGGGGATGTGGTGCCACTCCTACAATAACATGTTACACCCTGAATATGGGTGTAACATGTAACGTGGTACGAAATTTTAACTTATCATTTAAGTAGTTAAGTAGTAGATGGATTATTTTGGGAGTATAAGGATATCGCTTTCCGACCGCCCTATAGAACAGAACTACTGCTACAGGGCAGCAGAGCTGCGCAAAATCACGTATATATACATGATTTCGCATTTCCGGGTAGGGGGCATGTGCCCTGCCCTACCCTCGCCGCCATTCGTGGCTACATATGTCGAACACTGGGTCCCGGCTGGAGATTCCCCACCGGCACCCAGCGATCGCCGAGTATAACTGACAGGGGAGAGACTTGTATGTACACTACACAGGTCTCTCTCCTGCCAGCAATAACATGCTGCACAGCATAGCAGCATATTTCCCTAGTAAAACACACACAGCACACAGTAAAACAGCACACAGTTACCCTTTGATCACCCCAGATGTTAACTCCTTCCTGCCCATTGTCATTAGTACAGTGTCAGTGCTTTTTATTAGCAGTAATCACTGTATTAGTGTCATTGGGATGCCAGTGGCAGTTAGTCAGTCCCCCCACCCCCAATGTCAGAATGCCCGCCGCAGTCCTGCATTCCCGCTATAAGTCGCTGATCACTGCCATTACTACTATAAATTAAAAAAAACATTCCAGTATATATACTGCCATTGTAGACCCTGTAACTTTCACGTAAACCAATTAATTTACATGTATTGGTAAGACATGTAGCAGAATACATTTTGGCCTACATTTATGAAGAAATTTGATTTTTTTTATATTTTAATGGGTATGTTTTATAGCAAAAAAGTCAAAAATATTGTTTTTTTTTCCAAAATTGTCTGTCTTTTTTTGTTTATGGTGCAAAAAAGAAAAACCGCAGAGGTGATCAAATACCACCGAAACAAAGCTCAGTTTGTGGGAAAAAAGGACATAAATTTAATTTATGTAGTGTTGCATGACCACGCAGTTGTCAGTTAAAGTAATGCAGTGCTGTATCACAAAAAATGGCCTGGTCAGGAAGGGGGGTAAATCCTCTAGAGAGCAATTACTTTAATTACATGAATGCTAATTAATGTGTCAGTGTAAGGGTACATGTAGTTGAGCATTTGCAGCTGTAGCCTGGCACATGCTACTGGGATCACAACAAGTATCCTTCCTTGCTTACACATTTCAGCCCTATAACCTTGAACTTGAACAGGCACAAGTGAGCTCTAGCATAAAACTCCTGGTAAATTTCCTTAACACACAAATTTTGCATTCAGGAAAATACATCTTACACACAAGCACGAGTAAACGCTGAACCAGAAGTGCCTATGCACTTCCATGGTTGGCTGTATGCACCATCTGCGGTTTCACTGAAATTTATCAATACAGCCCCTTGCTCCTACAAATATCCATGTGCATACGAAACGTATTGGGGAGGAGCATGTACTGATGTCATCATGCTGCCAAAAGTAGAAGCAGCAGAGTTTTGTTTGATGCGGCTGTGTTCAGAGGAGGTGACTGGATGCTGCTCCCTGCTGAAGTGTCCTGTGCTTCCCTGATCTTTGTGATATGATTGCAGTCACAGTTCTCTGACATCTGTGACAGTTAAGACCACCTATATTTGGGGGTCTGGTCTATTGGAGAGAAGCAAAGTGTGACAGTGGTGGTGTAATCCTGCTGATTACCAAAGTAACAGGGCAATCCTATCCAATATAAAGGGATTCTTTATCTCTGATTTCCAATATTGGGGTGTACTTTTATAATTACCACTGACATGTAGAAGCACTTTTTCACTGACAACGAATGTAAAAGTGCATTTCCCCATTGACCATCAATGTAAAGGGGCAAATATAATGCGGAAATTTTCAATGACATGTATAGTGTGAATAAGTGAAAAAATTAGTGTGAAAAAAATGTGTAACATATGTAAAATATCCCAAATTTATTTTTTCCTTTTTATTCTATCTATAACTTACATATCATGCTAATGTACTGTGAGCTGTAGCTATATCTTCAGCAAGAGTTCCCTGTGTCTGTGTGGGTTTCCTCCAGGTACTCTGGCTGGAGCCCAAGGAAGTGAGCAGAATTTCACAGCAATAATACTTTTGTTACTAAAGTAGGCAAGGCTTACAACCAGATTTTTGTTGTTGTCAATGAAACCCTTGAATATTGTTTTAACCCTTATTGTATCATTTGGGGCAGCACTGTGGCTAAATGGTTAGCACTTCCACCTGGCAGTACTAGGGTCATTGGTTCAAATCCCACCCACGGCATCACCTGCCTGGAGTTTGTATGTTCTCCCTGTGCCTGTGTGGGTTTCCTCCGGGTACTCCAGTTTCCTCACACACTCCAGAGGCATACTGGTAGGTGAATTGGCCTGTGTATGTATGAATGTGAGTTAGGTAACTTATATTGTACACCCCTTGAGGTTTAGGGACTGATGTGAATGTACAATATATATATATGTAAATCACTGTGTAAATTTACAGCACTATATCAGTACCTGAAATAATAATATGATTTAGGATTCAAAATCGGTCTATGTATGAATGTGAGTTAGGAATCTTAGACTGTACATTCCTTGAGGGCAGGGACTGATGTGCATGTATCATATATATATATGCAAAGCACCATGTAAATTGATGGTGCTATATAAGTACATGTAATAAATAAATAAGAGTTCCCTGAGACACAGGAGTTCTTCCATGTTGACAAAAGCTGCTCTGTTCAGTCCATTCATTTTCCTGTGACATGTACAATGCATACTGTATATCCAGACAAGCTATTGTAAAGAACGTATGCACAAGAAAATTGTCTTTAATATTAGAAACAAGAATACTTTTGATGCAAGCTGTCCTGAACTTGGTGAAATAAAAAGTAGCAGAATTCACTTTTTATTATATGAAACTTCACACATATTTCTAAAAATGTAACGTATTTTCTAGGTTATGGAGTTTACAGTAAAATATAATTTAATGTAATGACTGTGCTTTATAATGCATTACAGCTTTACAGATACGTGGACACTGGCAGTGATAATGAGCTCCAATCCAAGAAAATCCGGTGAAAACGATGATGAGGAGCCAAGCCAAGAACAAATAGACATTCTTGAAAATAATTTCAATAAAGTGAGCAAACAGCCTGACAAGTGTTTGCTAATGTTGATTGCTGCTGAAGCTGGGCTCTCAGATGAAAATACAGCGGTGAGCAAATGTTATTAGACCCTATATTTAGAGATAATTATAATAGCTCTCCTTTGTGTATGACTAAATTTGAAAGTGCACATAATTATAGAAACAGCTTTTTTTCAGTGGAAACGCAGGGGAACGCCATTCCAGCACCTTGAGCACTGATTGTCTGTAATGGCAAGGGGTGCTGAGGTGTGCTGGAAGGTCTATTGATGCTGGCTGCTGGGGGATCTTTTGTCACTGGAGGGTATTTATTTTTGCATCTATTTTCTCGGTCGGTTGTTGCTGGGGGGCTCTATTGTTGCTGGTGGTGGAGCTATTGCTACTGGGGGTCAATGTTTGCTGAAAGGGATCCACTGTTGAGGGAGGGGTCTAATTGCTGGCTGCTGGGGAGTCTATTGATGCTGGCTGCTGGAAGATATGTTGTCACTGGAGGGGATCTATTTTTGCATGGCAGTCTATTGTTGGAAGGAATCTATTGTTGAGGTAGGGGACTAATGTTGCTGGCTACTGGGGAGTCTAGTGATGCTGGCTGCTGGGAAATCTGTTGTTGCTACTGTTTTTCTTGTAATCAGTAACAAATTCCATACAACTTACTTAGCACCACAAAATGATACTGGGCTCTGTATTCTTAAGGAAGTAATGGGAGGTGGGTAGGGGGTGGAACCAAGAACCAGTGCTTGGAGGTGGGTAGGGGGTAGAACCAAGACCCAGTGCTTGGAGGTGGGTAGGGGGTGGAACCAAGACCCAGTGCTTGGAGGTGGGTGGGGGGTGGAACCAAGAACCAGTGCTTGGAGGTGGGTAGGGGGTGGAACCAAGACCCAGTGCTTGGAGGTGGGTGGGGGGTGGAACCAAGACCCAGTTCTCAAAGGTGGGTAGGGGGTGGAACCAAGACCCAGTGCTTGGAGGTGGGTGGAACCAAGACCCAGTGCTCGAAGGTAGGTAGGGGGTGGAACCAAGACCCAGTGCTCGGAGGTAGGTAGGGGGTGGAACCAAAACCCAGTGCTCGGAGGTAGGTAGGGGGTGGAACCAAGATCCAGTGCTCAGAGGTGGGTAGGGGGTGGAGACAAGAAGTGACTTAGAAGGGGAGAGTTCCTGCACCTATTCTCTGAGAAGAAAAGCCCTATCTGTGTTCTCTTGACAACTCCCTTCACTTCCTGCTCTAGAGGCCCAGCAGATAAGAAGAAATCTCCTCAAAAATAGAAAGTGCCAGAAAAAACAGTGTCCCCTTTGGAAGATTTTCTCTTACTTCCTTTTCCAGTAGCAACCATAACATTTTGTATTTCCCACAGTTGTACATTTTAATTAAAATTATTAAAAAAACAAAGAAGGAACAGTATTCAATGATAAATGTCTCTTGTGCTGGCGGCTGCTGTCTAAATTGAAATCTTCAGTCCTCTGCCCCACCCCTGCAGAAGTCTTCTTCCAGTGCTGTGGGGGGTTATTACAACCACAGGACTTGTTTTAAGACTTTGTTTTACGTCAAGAAGCTGTATCATATCTTTCATGAATGAAAGTGATCTATGAATGGAGCACAGGCAGATGAATGAATGGTTTGCCTCCTCCATTCATAGAGTGCTTTTGATTGCTGGAAGCTAAAGTGCAGCTTCTATGAATGGAGGAGGGGGGTGGAAAGGGCATAATTAGGACTCTTGATGAGTGACCATGACAGGTCCAGCTAGGGTTGCCACCTCATCTCTTTAAAACCAAACACATATTAATTACACAAATTCTGTGCCTGATTAAGGTGGTAATTAAACTCACTTAGTGCCTTATCTGCATTAAATTAGCCCCAGAATTAATGTGTGTTTAGGTTTAAAGGGATGAGGTGGCAACCCTGGGTCCAGCAGCTGTATTAACCCCCGCAGCAGAAGATTACTGCTGCAGGGGTATGGATGGGGAGTAGAGGACTGAAAATTGCAACTAAGACAGCATCCACCAGCAGGGAGTCTTCTTATTGAATGTAAGTACCATCCTTTGTGCTGATTATTTAAGGAAAAAAAAATTAACTGACAGGGGGTTTACCACTTCCTGCTGAATCCACTGTATGCACACTATCTAAAAAAAGAAAGTTTTTACTCTAAATATAAATTGCTTTGTATTCTGTGTCAACTTTAACCAGTTCCTGACTACGCTATAGCCAAAAGACGGCTACAGCGTGGTCGGCTAGTTCTGGGAAGGCGTCCATGGACCACACCCCCCGCGTGTCCCCTGGGGCGTGCACCGTGTGGGATCTGTGATCACTGTGTCCTTTAGATACAGCTGATCAAGTGTCAAAGTAAAGGGCCAGAGCCGCCTTTCACCATGCGACCAGCTGTGTCCAATCACAGCTGATCACAGTGTAAATAGGAAATGCCGGTTGTCGTCAGTTCTCTTCTCACATTGACAGCGCATGAGGAGAGGAAAGCTGGTAAGCTGCAAAGCTGCATTTCTCGGGGACATCTACACTGATCATCAGGGTCCATCTGTTCTGGCTTTCAGTGCCCATCTGTGCTGGATTTCAGTGCTCATCAGTGCTGGCTATCAGTGCGTCCTCAATTATTCCTGTCAGTGCCCATCAGTGATCCCTGTCAGTACCCACCAGTGTCGCCTATCAGTGCTCATCAGTGCCGCCTAACAGTGCTGCCTATCAGTGCAGCCCAGGGGCGGACTGACCATTTGGAAACTCGGGCACTGCCCGAGGGCCCAGGGTCAGTAGGGGGCCCCATGAGATGCCCCTGGTACCTTTTTCATAGGCTTTTTTGAGTTTAAGCAAGGACACAGGGTCCCCATGATCCCCTATTGCCTGGGGGCCCCATGAGTTGTCAGTCCGTCCCTGGTGCAGCCTCATCAGTGCCTACTGATCAGTGCCTATCAGTGCAGCCTCATCAGTGTACATCAGTGAAGGAAATTCACTTATTTAAAAATCTTTATAACAGAAACTAAGAAAACCTTTTTTTTTCAAAATATTTGGTCTTTTTTTGTTTGTTTAACAAAAAATAAAAACCCCAGAGGTGATTAAATACCACCAAAATAAAGCTCTATCTGTCTTAAAAAAAGATAAAAACTTAGTTTGGGTACAGTGTTGCATGACTGCGCAATTGTCTTTCAAAGTGTATCAGCGCTGAAAGCTGAAAATTGGCCTGGGCAGGAAGGGGATAAAAGGGGATGAAAGGTTAGTACTTTGCTATGCAAGTATTCAAAGTAAACCGGAACAATCAATGAAGTTCTAAATATTCCAAACAGTTGATGACAGGATTGCAGGCCCAGTGGTCAGAAAAACTGAAAAATCATTTATTTTCATTCTTGATGTGCATGACATCTGTGTGGCTGAAGTTAAAAGTGGTTGTAAACATACACTTAGTGAAGTGAATGTCCTCAGGTGATACACAGAGATGAAACAAATCCTCCTACATACGTTGTACCTGTCTATCTGCATTCTCATCTTCTCTACATCCATTCAGTCCAGAATTTACGTAACATTTCTGAGTTTCGGGGGGGGGGGGGGGGTTGTGGGGAGCTGAACATTTTACTAAACCCACAACAGTAAAATCAGTTGGTATATGCAGCAAAACAAGCTTGTTATGCTCACTGTGGAACCTAAGGGGTTAATCCTCTGCATTGTGTAAAAAGGGCATTTGATACTAACTTCTCTGCTCCTCCTCTTGTTCAAATGTCCATGTCTTATTTCCTGATAAGACGGACTGAACCCGTAGCCATTATGCACATGCTCAGTTTAGTGTTTATTGCTAGAGAGGGTTTTTTTTTCTTTGGAGAATGCCTGTGATCAGCAC
Organism: Staurois parvus; assembly: GCF_062004578.1. Taxonomy (NCBI): domain Eukaryota; kingdom Metazoa; phylum Chordata; class Amphibia; order Anura; family Ranidae; genus Staurois; species Staurois parvus. Next base: position 5,545,303 of record NW_028317892.1, read on the forward strand.
AGGGCCAATCAGCACTGTTTAGACAGAGGTCAAGGGTTTCGCATCCTCCTAGAGCAGAAAGAAAACGCCTCCTACAAGCTTTAACCAGTGCTCTGCTGATCACTGATAGAAGTCACAAGACTGCTCTAACTTCTGATAAGAAAAGGTATTTAGCAGTTTCTATTTACTAAAATAATTGCATTTCCATGTTCTGTGTACTGTGGGAGACCAGATATAGTTAAAACAGGGTCCTGGGTTTGGTAACACTTAAGTTACACTCTGCATGGCTTAGTATAATGCTGTTTGGAAGGAAGGGACCCATTCCCTTCACACAACACTCAAGAACAGATCTGAGCCTGTCAATCACAGGCTGTGTTCTCCTTGGTGTCAGGAAAACTTGTCAGAAGTGACTCATGCAGATGGCAGAGGAACAAAGCAGCAGACAGAAATGTAACTTAGTGCTCTGGATTGAGACAAGTAAACACTACAGATTGTTATGCTTTGTCTATATTTCATGCCAGGGGTTTAAAACTACTTACTGTAATGTCCACACTGCCCAGTTGTTGCAGACAATTCATGAACTGATTGTTTTGCTCCTTCCTATCAGGTTGTGCAGGACAAATGTATCATCTATTATCAAATCTATCTTAGGTATAGAGGCAGCAATATTTTATGCAAGATTGCATTTGGAAGATCCAGCTAGGCCTTTCACATAGGTCTAGAAAAGTATGTGCATTGACTCTAGTTACAATTAGCATCATAGTACATGCTGATGATTGAGGATGAAAATTCACAATTTTTACAGTGCTCCATATTGTGAAGTAGAATAGTGGAGAGCAGTGATAGCAGAGATCCAATAGATTGAAAAACATATACCACATAAATAATTATATACAATATTATATTTTACAAGACAAATGCACTGGAAACATGTTTGTGAGATAACAGAAGAAGACAAACAGAAGTTTTTCTTTTAACACCCTGTCTAAATGTGTTACTATGGCACATCGTTGCAACGTAGAGATATCTGAATTAAAGGGTTTGTATAGGCATGACCCAATTTTACCCCCAACCTCCCTTTCCACATCTAGAGGATGTCCCATCATTCATTCTTTTTTCCTTTACCTGTAGCAAGAATCAGCTTTTATTACTTTTTTGATATCATCACCAGGCTTGGACAATTATTACAGGGGCACTGACATAGACACCCCCCAGAATTACTTCTTCCAAGAGCCCTTTTCCTACACAAAGTGTTATTGGAAATAAAGGCACAGCATTGTTTTTCTGGGAACTGAATAAAATGTATCCAAATGGTGATGTAGAAGGATACAAGTTATGTAGTATAGTAGGGGAGAATTCAGGGTGGGCTTGCTTTTAATTTCAGTGCAGCAAAGGCACCATGTTGTCAGCACATAACAATAAGTTAAGAGCTCACTGAATTTCTGCCATGATCAATGGTTCTTTTTCTGTACTTACAGCATTTTTAAAGAGATATAACAAGGGAAAATGTGCATGCGTTGTGGAAATGTTCTGAATACCCACATGGAAGAAAAATATATTTGAAATATATTTTTAAAATATTCTTCCCAAATATATTAACCACTTCCTGTCCGGACACTTTTACCCCCTTCCTGTCCAGGGCAATTTTCAGCTCTCAGCGCTATCACACTTTGAATGACAATTGCGCGGTCATGCAATACTGTACCCATATGAATTTTTTACCATTTTTTTGAGACAGATAAAGCTTTATTTTGGTGGTATTTATTCACCGCTGGGATTTTTATTTTTTTTACTATGTAAATGAAAAAGTCCAAAAATTTTGGAAAAAAGTGTTTTTTTTTATAAAATTTTGCAAATAAATAATATTTCATCCTAAATCTTGGCCAAAATTTATTCCGTTATTTTTTTAATAAAAAAAAAAAATCCAAATTAGTTTATAACCAAACATTATAATTTTTAAACATTTTTTTTTTACATTTTTATTTTATTTTTTTTATATTATTTTTTATTTTTATTTTTTATTTTTACATACTGTCACCCTAGCAGTACAGTGTCACCATGGTGACACTGTACTACTTGTGGGGGGTGATGAAGATTTTTTTTTTTTTTTTTTACACTGATTGCTTTTACACCCATATAGGATGTAAAAGCAATCATTTCTCTTTCTCTCTGTCTGCATTCTTGCAGTCATTGAGAAATATACCAATGATTGGTCACAGCTTGTCACATGGTACAAGGCTGTTGTGAATAGCCTTGTACCATGTGACCTCTGTGATCATTCACAGATTTCACACGTAGTAAGCAATGATGTCACAAGTGACATCTTGCTTACTACTTTGCATGTGATCACTGATTCGCCAATCAGTGATCACATGACCGGGACCTCGTACAGAGGTCCCGTCCGACGATCGGTGTTTCACTGTGTCCGGAGGACACAGCGGACACCGGATCGCGGTGGTGCGCGCTCCTAGGGAGCGCGCACAGCTAGAAAAGGCGGGTGCCGTTTAGGAACGGCAACCCGACCTTGGACTGCCACCGCCCTGCCGTTTATAAACAGCAGGCGGACGGCAAGAGGTTAACATATATTTGAAATGCAAAAATTTTGGCCATATGCAATATATTTCAAAATATATTTAAATATATATGTATATGTGTGTGTATATATATATATATATATATATATATATATACTGTATGTTGAAATGCATTTTTATTCTAAAATATATGAAAAATATTTGTAAAAATACATTTCAATTATACTGTATGTCTTTAAAAATACAAATCTACATTTTTGGAATGCATTTACAAATATATGTAAAAATGTATGTATTACAAAAATGTAGATTTGTATTTTTAAAGACATACATTATATTTGAAATATATTTTTAAAAATATTTTTCATATATTATGTAATAAAAACGCATTTCAACATATAGTATATATATATAATTTTTTTTTTAAATATATTGAATATGGTCAAAATTGTAGCATTTCAAATATATGTCAATATATCGGGAAAGAATATTTTTTAAATATATTTTTCTTCCATATGGGTATTTAGTTTTTACCTGTGCATGCACTTTAACAGCTTATTGTAAGATTATGCTTAAATATTAAAACTTTAGCTACAGAGCAGGGGCATAACCATAGGGGTTGCAGGGCAACCCAGTCCCATTCTCCAGGGAGCCTGTGTGGCTCTCCTGTAAACTTGGATAGGATGGGGCAGTGGCATATATATTTTCCTCCTGCAGCTGCTGAAAGAGAGCTTCTCTTCTTCTCCCTCCTGCTGCAGGAGGAAAATGGAGGGGATCAGTTCTTCTATATGCCCCCCCCCCCGCCATCCCTCCTATCGAGGTTACTTGTCTCCTGCTGCCCCAGGGCCCCTGTGTGCTCCCTTAGTCCCCCCTTCCCCTGCAGTGCTGCCTGCTTACCCCCTCCCCTCTCCTGCTGTCTGCTGTGGGGGATGTGTCAGGATGGAGGTTGGGAGAAGGGGCCGATAAATACAGTGAGGAACAGAAGTATTTGAACACCCTGCGATTTTGCAAGTTCCCCCACTTAGAAATCATGGAGGGGTCTGAAATTCACATTGTAGGTGCATTCCCACTCTGAGAGACAGAATTTAAAAAAAAAAAATGAAATCACATTGTATGAATTTTAAAGAATTTATTTGTCTTGCGCTGCTGAACATAAGTATTTGAACACCTGAGAAAATCAGTGTTAATATTTGGTACAGAAGCCTTTGTTTGCAATTACAGAGGTCAAACATTTCCTGTAGTTCTTTACCAGGTTTGCACACACTGCAACAGGGATTTTGGCCCACTCCTCCACACAGATCTCCTCTAGATCTGTCAGGTTTCGGGGCTGTTGCTGAGCAACATGGAGTTTCAGCTCCCTCCAAAGATGTTCTATTGGATTTAGGTCTGGAGACTGGCTAGGCCACTCCAGAACCTTGATATGCTTCTTACGGAGCCACTCCTTGGTTATCCTGGCTGTGTGCTTCAGGTCGTTTTCATGTTGGAAGACCCAGCCACGACCCATCTCCAATGCTCTGACTGAGGGAAGGAGGTTGTTGCTCAAAATCTCACAATAAATGGCCCAATTCATCCTCTCCTTAATACAGTGCAGTCGTCCTGTCCCCTTTGCAGAAAAGCACCCCCAATGCATGATGTTACCACCCCCATGCTTCACAGTAGGGATGGTGTTCTTGGGATGCAACTCATCCTTCTTTTTCCTCCAAACACGACAAGTGAAGTTTAGACCAAAAAGTTCTACTTTGGTCTCATCTGACTACATGACTTTCTCCTATGCCTCCTCTGGATCATCCAGATGGTCATAGGCAAACTTCAGACGGGCCTGGACATGTGATGACTTGAGCAAGGGAACCTTCCGTGCAATGCATGATTTGAAACCATGACGGCGTAGTGTTCTACCGACAGTGACCTTTGAAACTGTGGTCCTAGCTCTCTTCATGTCATTGACCAGCTCCTCCCTTGTAGTTCTGGGCTGATTCCTCACCTTTCTTATCATCAGTGATACCCCACGAGGTGAGATCTTGTATGGAGCCCCAGTCCGAGGGAGGCTGACAGTCGTCTTTAGCCTCTTCCATTTTCTAACAATTGCTCCAACAGTTGATCTATTTTCACCAAGCTGCTTGGCAATTGCCCCGTAGCCCTTTCCAGCCTTGTGGAGGTCAAAAATTTTGTCTCTGGTGTCTTTTGACAGCTCTTTGGTCTTGCCCATGGTAGTAGTTGGTGTCTGACTGACTGTGGGGTGGACAGGTGTCTTTAAAGAGCTCAGACAGGTGCTACTAAGTTAGATTAATGAGTGGAGTAGAGGTGGACTTTTTAAAGGCATAGTAACAGGTCTTTGAGAGCCAGAATTCTTGCTGTTTCTTAGGTGTTCAAATACTTATGTTCAGCAGTGCAAGACAAATAAATTCTTTAAAAATAATACAATGTGATTTCCTGAATAGACAGAGTGAGGTTTATTTACTAAAGCTGGTTCACTCAGAATCTTGTGCACTTCTTCAAAGAAACTAATCAGCTTCCAGGTTTTATTGCTAAAGCGTAAATGAACAAACTGAGGTTACAAGCTGATTGGCTACCATGCACAGGTGCATGAGATTCCGAGTGAATCAGCTTTAGTAAATAAACCCCAGTGAGTGATTGGTACCGATCACTGACTCTTTCCATTCATAACCGAGGCATAGCATTGTGTTTACTATTATTCAGTTTGTGAATGAACGGGAAGCTCTGTACAGAGCTATTCCTGTCCATTCATTCTGTGCAGCGGAGGCTGCAGAGATGGGGGTTGAGGGCTGTGTCCTTAATTTCCTTTTTCTGTCTCAAAGGTGAAATATCAGAGGTCTGTTTAGACCCCTGATATCTCACCAAAGCCCCCACCAAGGCTCTTAAATTTTTTTTTTTAAATAATAATAATTAACCACTTCAAGTCCAGACACTTTTACCCCCTTCCAGTCCAGGCCAATTTTCAGCTTTCAATGCTATCACACTTTAAATGACAATTGCACGGTCATGCAACACTGTACCCATATGAATTTTTTAGCATTTTTTTGGAGACAGATAAAACTTTATTTTGGTGGTATTTATTCACCACTGGGATTTTTTATTTTTCTGCTATATGAATGAAAAAGTCCAAAAATTCAAATAAAAAGTGTTTTTCTTATAAAATTTTACAAAGAAATAATATTTCTTCATAAATCTTGGCTAAAATGTATTCAGTTATCTTTTTAGTAAAAAAAAATAAACCAAGTTAGTTTATAACCAAAATTTATATTTTTTCAAAAATGTATTTTTACTTTTTTCTTTAATTTTTTTTATATTATTATGATTTTTTTTTTTTTTTACATATTGTCACCCTAGCAGTACAGTGTCACCATAGTGACATTGTACTACTTGTGGGGGGTGATAAAGATTTTTTTGTTCTTTTTTTACACTGATTGCTTTTACACCCATAAAGGCTGTAAAAGCAATCATTTCTCTTTCTCTCTGACTGCTTTCTTGCAGCCATTGAGAAATACTGTGTGAGATGTGATTGGTCACAGCTTGTCACATGGTACAAGGCTGTTGTGAATAGCCTTTTACCATGTGATCTCTGTGATCATTCACAGATTTCACTAGTAGTAAGCAATGATGTCAGGAAGTGACATCTTCCTTACTACTATTCATGTGATCACTGATTGGCCAATCAGTGATCACATGATCGGGACCTCACACAGAGATCTCGTACAGTGATCGGTGGACACAGTGGGCACCGGATGGCGGTGCCGTGCGCTCCCAGGGAGAGCACACAGACAGTGAATGCGGGTGATGTTTAGAAACGTCAACCCGCTTTGGCAGCGCTCCCTTCCGGCTGTTTATGTACATGGGCTGGATGGGAAGTGGTTAAATTGTAAGAAAAAAATAAGGTAAAATTAAATGACAAAAATAAAAAACTACTGACACCTGTGGCAGAACTATCAGGGTTGCTAAAGTCACACTTGCGACTGGGCCCTGGTTCAAGTAACAGCAGGAAGGGGACCTACTGCATAACCCTGTGATGGGAGTAAAGAGCCCCGGGTTCAGAGTGAAGGGCCCTGGCTGGGGGCCAGGGGGTTCCTTCATGGTTTCTTGCAATGGGGCCCAGAAGGTTCTAGTTATGCCTCTGGTACAGAGACAACACTTTACTGCATGTACATATCCAAGAGTGGCCCTTTTATTTCCTAATACAGTGAAACAACACATTACTGCATGTACATAGTGGAGAAGGGTCCCTAGGTTCACCATCTTATACAGTTATATTGGTGGTCTAGATATCTGTCACCCAAAATGCATAGTTGGAGTTCCACGTTAACCCTTTATATCACCAGACAGGAATTGCACAGTACCAATTGTAATAACGTATGCTTTATTTCACGTGGTAAAGACTGAATGGACAGGGTGAGTGTCTAAACAGCGTTGTATGCTTATGAAATTGGATATATCACCTGTTTGCTACATTTTTAAAATAGGATCACGGGGAAGAAGTGCTTGGGAATAGGAATGCTAAATACAAGCCCTTAACCCCTGCATTTTTCTAGTGCATAAATCTGATCTACTAAAAATAAAACGGTTTTTGTCCGAGAGCAGGCGGTATTGTACAGTTACAATGTGCATCTACATCCCCTGCATTTCTATAGCCTGTTCTTAAAAAATGCTCATAAAATGCTGTAAAATATAGCTGGTCTCCAGGCAGGAATGAACTGTCATTTTATCTGGCATAACTATGTTGCTGCAGCATTAAAAATAACTATTACGTGGCATTGGTCTCTGGTTGTCATCATATGACTTACCAAACAAGGTCTCCTTATCAGACAGTAGGCTACAGACAGATTACACATTGTCACAAACAGTCCACTGGCAACAACTCAGATGTCTTTGTTTAATTGTATTATCATTTTGCTTTCTTCTTTTTCTTTCTCCTGCTTTTTCCCGGCTGACCTTGTGGGTCCAGAAAGGCTTCAATTGTCCCTTTTCATTTAGCGGCCAATGAAACTGATACGTTAATGGGTAATGCAAAGCATCGCCTGTGTCTGCACTGACACTGAGCTGTTTGTTCTTTTTCCTGGGCTGAAATGGCTCTGCTAGTGTCTGGTTCTGTACCACAATTAGATCAGCACACAGTATCTCTGCATACATAACAACAAACCGATAAATATGGTTCTCATGTTCATATTCTTTTATAAATGTCTGACTTTGATTACACTTACAAAGAAGAAATATGTGCATTCTTTTATTTTGTTTTTGTTTACAAAAGATTTTTATTTATTAAGAAATAGGCTGCAAAAACAGTTTAACAGCGTAAGGTATAACATACAACAAAAAAAGGCACATCTGTAATATTCAGTCCAAAAAGGTACAGTGATGTAGAACATAAAAGTTAAATACATTAGTAAGGTAGGCAGGAAGGTAGGCAGAGCAATAAAGCCACCAACGGAAAGACATCATCAATTAAAGCATGAATAATCAGACAGTAAATGTCCAAACATCCCATTTTTTGTCAAATAAGTGCATCCTATCCAGTAACGTAAAGTGATTATGTTCCATGAGCATTATCGCATCGACTCTTCGCATAATTGAGGCCAATGGTACCGTAGGTCATTTCCAATGAAGAGCAATGGCCCATAGGGCTGAGACACAGATGGTGTGAATCAGCCTCTTAGTCTCAGTCCACATTCCCAGGATATGGGCTCCCAGTAGGCAAGTCTTAACAGACAAATGCACCGGACATTCTTTATTGACAAAATATATGCCAACATTTGAAAAAGTAGTATTCAGATGGATTAACAACTCATTTTTTAGATTTATTGTTTTAATTGTTAAGAGCATCAGATAAATAAAAGGGCTTGGCAAGTTAGATGCTTGTTTATCCACTGACACAATACACCAAGATCCCTTTGGGGCTGGAAGAGTTAATGCACAGCGATTAGGATTATCCTCAAGGGGAGTATATTTCTTCTTTCCCCATCAATCTTCCTTTTCACCCTCTGTGGTACAGGCGATCTCAGTGTCCGTTACATTTGGCCGCATTATGATTTGGAGACCCCTTTTCCTCTTTCCACTAATGCAGGGGTTAAAATTTCGAGTCTAGAACTACTAGCCAGGCACAAACCTTACTCTCCCCACGCCAGTGTAGAGCGGGCCTCTCCCATGTCCCCCAAAGCGCTGTAGAGGGGGCCTCTCCTTGTGTTCCCCAAGGCGGTGCAGAGCGGTCCTTGTGTCCCCCAAGGCGGTGCAGAGCGGTCCTTGTGTCCCCCAAGGCGGTGTGGAGCGGGCCTCGTGTCCCCCAAGGCGGTGTGGAGCGGGCCTCGTGTCCCCCACGGCGGTGGAGAGCGGGCCTTGAGTCCTCCGTGGCGGTAGAGTGGGTGTCTCCTCTCAGCGTAGGAGAGCGGACCTCTCCTGCACATGTCCCCTCAGCGGTACTGCCACTATAATGGCGATGCCGCGGAAACCGGAATTTGTAAACCGGAACTCGGCTTCACAATGAGGCTTGAAGCGCATGTGCAGTCACTCCATGCTTCTTCATCTGTGCTCGCCGCTCGCAGCCACTCGCCACAGAGGAATTTCTTCTCGCATTTGGCGAGAGGGCAAGCGGCTTTTTCAAGCCCTGCACTAATGTGTAAGCTGTTTTTTTGATGTGGCTATCATTTGGAAGACGATCTCCTTAGCACATTTTAATCGATATTAGACTGCATTGTTTACACAAGTTACCCTTGAAGAAGGAGTCATAGTCTCCAAACCGCGTCAGATTTTGATCTTTGGATCTTTGTAAACATGTAAAATTCTACAAATTTGCAATTTATTATGATTTTGTATGAACACATTGTAATGGACGGTCTTTTAATATAAGGAAAACACTTTTATGATAATACTGGAATAAAGTGTATTGTCTTTTTAATTTATCTCTGTATAATCCTTAAATAGGGATGTTGGCAGGTGTATGGGGGTCTTCCTTTATTTGGTACAATATTTATTAAGCAATGCAGCAAACACAGTTTTCAATCCTCGAGGGCTTTGTGCAGTAAGCATAGCATAAAACAAACATCTGCTCGCCTGAGCTACTAACTCAGGTCAGTCCCTAAAGCTACATTTGCACAGGTGTTTGCCCCGATGCAAATGGCAGTGGCAGGAATCTGCCGGATACACTTTGGGGGAGATTTACTAAAACCGATGCCGTCGGATTCTGGTGCACCTGTGCCTGGTAGCCAAGCAGCTGCTAACTTCGGTTTGTTCAATTAAACTTTGACAATAAAGCCTGGAAGCTGATTAGTTTCTCTGCAGAGCTGCACCAGATTTAGCATTTTCCAGTTTTAGAAAATAACCCCTTTTGTGTGCATTGAACAGCAATCACCACATGTGAGTTAACAGCCACGAATAGTGGCATCTGTTGGCAACCTGTCACTGTGTGAATGAGGCCTAATACAAACTCTAAAAACTGCTAATAGAAGGCAAAAGGGATGTGGAAAGATAGATGATGGTATACAGGCGTACCTAGGTTTACGAACACCTCGGTTAACGTAATTTTCGGTTTACGAATGAAAATCCATTGAAAATAATGCCTCGGTTTATTAATTTTTTTTGCAATATAAACGGATTAATTGGTTTTCAATGCATTTACAAAATTTTTTTTAATCATGTCCCTGTACAGTACTACGCCTTTAAAGTGCACTTTATAAAGAGTTTTGAACAGATAAAACTTTTTTCACTTTTTTCTGACCTCCAGAACAGATTAATTGGTTTTCAATGAAATTACAATTTTTTTTAATCATGTCCTTTTATGCCTTTAAAGTGCACTACATAAAGAGTTTTGAACAGATATAACTTTTTTTTAACTTTTTTTCTGATTTCCGGAACAGATTAATTGGTTTTCACTGTATTTACAAATTAATTTTTAATCATGTCCCTGTACAGTATTTATGCCTTTAAAGTGCACTTTATAAAGAGTTTTGAACAGATAAAATACTTTTTTTTTACTTTTTTTCTGACCTCCTGAACAGATTAATTGGTTTTCAGTGCATTCCTATGGGAAACCGGCTTTTCGGTTTACCAATTTTTCGCAATACGAAAAGTCCCACAGAACGAATTAAATTCGTAAATCGAGGTACGCCTGTATTTTGCACAGAAGGGGGTTAGGATGCATGAGCTCCTTATCATTGATACGGTCTCATCTGCACACTTTTTCTGGAGTCATGCCCTAGACCTTCACAGAACCATTTTAATTATTTCAGCTGTTATTCTGTAGAGATCTGGGAAAACTGAATTGCACATTACTGGAGATGTTTGGTAAACACTGCAGCAGGTTCAATATTGCATAATATTCTGGCGTCATCTAGTGGAGACTTGCAATATGTTTCCCTTTCATTTGGTAATAAAATGTTTTCTGCTTGGCTATACAACTTTACTTTAAAAACATTACAATTTCAGATATGTGAACTTCTCAAAATATTCATTCAATTGTGGTTCAGGTTAACTTTTTAGGTATTTGTGAATATTTGAAATTTGGAATTCCTGAAAAGGATGTCAAACGGAATCTAAACCAATCACTTCAAACAAGTGTGTATTCCAGGGCACCAAATAATGCAAATTTGTGCAAAATGGTGTGAAGCTCTTAGCATCATTCCTTATATGACAGTTAAAAAAAAAAAAAAGAAGAAGACAAAAAAAAACACAACTCCAGACATTTAAATTCCACCAGGGATCCCAAGAGTAAGATGGACAACATCTTACTCCTCTAAGTATCTAACTAATGACTTGCTGAAGCAGAGGGGGATATTTCCTTTTCTCTTTCCTAAATACTCCTTTCACCTCTCTTTTCCCATCTTTCCACACCCCATTCACCTAAACCGTTCCCCCCCCCGCCCTCTTTTTTCCTTGTTCCTCTTTTCTTTTTCCCCTGGTTTGATGAGGTCAACTATAAAATTTTTTAAAATGTAGCAGACAAATGGTAGTCGCCTGCTTGCTGACAATGATCAAAGGTGCCGCGATCAGGGCAAAGGTTTCAGTCATGTCTCCCCTTTCTCTGTTTTCTCCAAGACTACATAGTAAGTTCCTGATGTCTCTCCTGATGTTTTATCCCTCAGTCATCAATTTTGTTGCCTGCCTGTGGACTTGTTCTTATCAATATCTTTTTTGTAACCGATATCTCCAGAACTGGACACTGTATTCTAAATGAAGTCTTACTAAAGATCTATATAGGAAAAGAGTAATGGTGCACTGAAATGAAAAGTCTGGTACCGAAACTGAAAATTGAGAATGCACTTGGCTGGAAATCGAAACCAAAATGGACAGTTTTTAAAAGTGTATATATTTTTCAAAGGTAATTGTTTTGGAAAAAAATACACTTTAATGAATAATTATATAAATATGAAAGATGATGTTATGCCGAGTAAATAGATACATGTAATGCTTTAAAATTGCAAACGCTCGTGGAATGGCGCCAAACTACAGTGATTAAAAATCTTCATGGGTGACGCTTTAAAAATTTCTACAGGTTACCAGTTTAAAGTTACAAAGAAGGTCTAGTACTAGAAACACTGCTCTCACATGTGTGGTTTGAACACTGTTTACATATGTGGGCGTGACCTATGTACCTATGTCTTAGACCAGCCTATCTCAACCAGGGTGCCCAGGCACCCTGGGGTGCCTTGAGGTTTCTTCAGGGGTGCCTTGGCAAAATGTCTAAAAATTGCCCCAAATTTGTATACAAGCCAGCGGGTGGAACAAACCTACCTTTTAGTTACACAAAGCCACAGGTTTTTATTGTGCAACATTACAACCTTCTAGCTGCCGGCATCCTGACAACCAATGACATCATCAGTTGATAGGGAGGATGTCAGCTGCCTGCACAGCATCTTAGTTTGACCCTCCCCTGCCCCTTTCCATCAGTGTTGGTGGTCACATTAGCTCAGTGAAGGAGAAGAGAAACACTGGAATACTAGTCCGTACCAGTGTGTAATAGTGTATTTGGTTTGTTAGAATAATGTTGGGTGTCCTATATGTGCAGATGTTGCTGTATTATATAAAACTATTAGAATAGATTTTCACATTTTAGAATGGGGTGCCCTTTTAAAATTATGGACAGTCTTGAGGCACCCCATTTTAGAATGGGGTGCCTTAAGACTGTCCATCATTTTAAACTGTGCCTCGGTTGTCCATAATTTTAAAGGGTGCCTTGACTGAAAAAAGGTTGAGAAACACTGTCTTAGACATTGCCAGCCTCAGTGGCTTCTGTGGTCTTACTACTATTTTGAGTAATTGCTTGTTACAACTGGTACGTCCTGATTGCCTATATTTCTGCTATCTTTGTACTGCTGTTTCTCCTAAATAAAAAATTTGTATAAAGAAAAAATCCACCAGGGATACTGAGATAGAAGGGTGGGGCCTGTTGGCACTGACAATCAAGCTAGGGGGGCCCAGTCAACAGCAGAAACAGATATTCAACAGAAACAACCAGAATCTTTTTTTTGGAAATCTTATCTGCCAGAAATAACACTACATTTCTAATTCAGCTTGGGATATTCAAATTCATTCAATTTAGTCCGAATCTAACATCTTTATAATTTCAGGATTAACTCTAAATACAAAAATAATCGAACGTGTGACTGCAAATGTACTATAGTTTCATTTGAATGTTTTTGGTCTTCAAAAAAAAAAAAACATAATTATTAATTATTGATTCCAGGGCCAGTGGTAGCACAATTCACACGTATTGTATCTGTGTAAATTGGGTAAATCTTTTTGACAAAAAGCATGGGCACATAAAAATAAAATTTACTGTTTTCCTGGGTCATGCTGTTTGAATGGCTTTAGTACTCTGAGTTACCAATACAGGACAAGCAAGCAGATCAAGTCAAATTGAATAAGAACTCCTAATGTGCATAGTTGTCCAACAACAGAGTGAGTAATGACGTTACTAGAGTAAAATTAGTATTTAGAAGGGAAACTCAGCAGTAACAGTGCCCATAATTGCTCTGTACCAGATTCCTTTACTTCAAATTGTCATTTTTTTTATAGGTATGTTGAGCAGGACTATTAGCCTGCCTCAGGTAGGACAACAGATTCTAATTGGTCAAAGTCGTGGAAAATGTAGTTCAAAGTTTCTAAATGTAAATTCACATGGGGAAAAAGAATCCTTTGCTAGAGTACAATATCGGGGGGGGGGGGGGGTACAGTGCTGGCCAGAGCTACAGAGGAAAAAAGATTTGGGGGTACTTATTTTGGATATTGTGTTCAGGCATTAGGAAAAGTGCATAAAAGGATGCATAACCAGAAGGGTCACCCACCAGCAGGAGCAAGGAGGTCCTCTTTTTTAGGAATGCACCGAAACGTTTCAGCTGAAAATATCCCTGTTGGCCTTTGACTGATATGAAAATAGGCACGGATACAGGTGTCAAAAATAGCCCCGTCACCGCCCACCGCTTCTCAGGCTTACCTGAGAGCCCATCCAATAATCCCGGAAGCTGGGCATAGAGATCAGAGGAGGAAAGATGGCCTCCACTGATCTATATGCCCTTGGAGGTCTGGAGCAACGTCACTACGTCACTTCTGGTTCTGGCGCCTTGTAAACAAGGCCATCTTTTTTTAAAGCACTAGATCAATGCTTTTTTTTTTTATCTAATGCTTTGCATTGTAGAGGAGAGATGTGGGGTCTTATTGAACCCAGATATCTCCATAAAGAGCATCTGTCACTGCTTATTTCTATCACAAGCGATGTTTGCATTCCTTGTGATAGGAATAAATGTGATTTAAAAAAAATTTCTGTTCGTTTAATTTTTTTTTTTAAGTGCCCCTGTCCCTCCGTGTTTGTGTGCAGTGGTGAACACATACAGTTGTGTTCAAAATAATAGCAGTGGGTTGAAAAAAGTGAATAAAGCTCAAAATCCTTCTAATAGCTTTTATTTCCATACACACAAATGCATTGGGAACACTAAACATTCTATTCCAAATCAAAACATGAAAAAAATATATCAAATGTGTGTTGTTCCTCTAAAAAAAATGAAGAAAAGTGAATATTAGACTGTTAAAAAAAATAGCAGTGTTTGTATTCTTCTTTACAAACTCAAACATTCACTATATAAACTGAAAAATGTGTGAACATTTTGCTTTCCTTTGAATCAATTAATATTTAGTTGTATAAGCACTGTTTCTGAGAACTGCTGTACATCTGTGTTGCATGGAGTCAACCAACTTCTGGCACCTGTGAACAGGTATTCCAGCCCAGGATGATTGGACTACATTCCACAGTTCTTCTCTATTTCTTGGTTTTGCCTCAGAAACTGCATTTTTGATGTCACCTCACAAGTTTTCTATTGGATTAAGATCCGGGCATTGGGCTGGCCACTCCATAACGTCAATCTTGTTGGTCTGGAATCAAGATGTTACATGTTTACTGGTGTGTTTGGGGTCATTGTCTTGTTGGAACACCCATTTCAAGGACATTTCCTCTTCAGCATGAGGCAGCATGACCTCTTCAAGTATTCTGATGTATTCAAACTGATCCATGATCCCTGGTATGCGATAAATAGGCCCAACACCGTAGTATGAGAAACATCCCCATATCATGATGCTTGCGCAACCATGCTTCACTGTCTTCACAGTGTACTGTGGCTTGAATTCAGTGTTTGGGGGTTGTCTGACAAACTGTCTCCGGCCACTAGACCCAAAAAGAACAATCTTACTTTCATCACTCCACAAAATGTTGCGCCATTTCTCTTTAGGCCAGTCAATGCGCTCTTTGGCAAATTGTAACCTCTTCAGCACGTCTTTTTTTCCAACAGTGGGACTTTGCGGGGGCTTCTTGCAGATAGCTTGGCTTCACATAGGCGCCTTCTAATTGTAACAGTACTCACAGGTAACTTTAGACCTTCTTTGATCTTCCTGGAGCTGATTGTTGGCTGAGTCCTTGCCATTTTGGCTATTCTTCTATCCATTCGAATGGTAGTTTTTCACTTTCTTCCATGTCTTTCAGGTTTTGGTTGCCATTTTAAAGCATTTGCGATCATTTTAGCTGAGCAGCCTATCATTTTCTGCACTTCTTTATATGTTTTTCCCTCTCCAATCAACTTTTTAATCAAGGTACGCTGTTCTTCTGAACAATGCCTGGAACGACCCATTTTCCTCAGAATTTCAGAGAGAAATGCTCTGTAACCAGCATGTACACCATTTGCTGCATCCCTTCCTTAAATAAGGGCAATAGTTGCCACTTGTTTTTCAAAGAATGAATGACCTCACTAATAGAACTCCACACTGCTATTATTTTGAACATGCCCCTTTCAATTAGTGATTCAATGACACAGAATCAGCAGCATGCATGTCATGACTGTTGGGTCTGTTGGATTTCTATTACTCTACTACACGCTATTAAATTATTTGCCATGTAGAAATATCATTCCTACCAAAAACAGTGATTGATCAGGTTAGTGATGTCTGACTGCTATTATTTTGAACACAACTGTACATAGGTCACGCCCACATATGTAAACAGTGTTCAAACCACACATGTGAGGTATTACTGCAAACGTCAGAGTGAGAGCAGTGTTTCTAGTACTAGACCTTCTTTGTAACTTTAAACTGGTAACCTGTAGAAATTTTTAAAGCATCACCCATGAAGATTTTTAAGCACTGTAGTTTGGCGCCATTCCACTAGCGTTCGCAATTTTAAAGCATTACATGTATCTATTTACTCGGCATAACATCATCTTTCATATTTATATATAATTATTCATTAAAGTGTATTTTTTTCCAAAACAATTGCCTTTGAAAAATATATACATTTTTAAAAACTGTCCATTTTGGTTTCGATTTCCAGCCAAGTGCATCCTCAATTTTCAGTTTCGGTACCAGACTTTTCATTTCAGCGCACCACTACTCTTTTCCTATATAGATCTTTAGTAAGACTTCATTTAGAATACTGTGTCCAGTTCTGGAGATATCAGTTACAAAAAAGATATTGATAAGAACAAGTCCAGAGGCAGGCAACAAAATTGATGACTGAGGGATAAAACATATCAGGAGAGACATCAGGAACTTACTATGTAGTCTTAGAGAAAACAGAGAAAGGGGAGACATGATTGAAACCTTTAAATACATGAAGGGGACGAATAACATTCAGGAGGGCAATATTTTCGATTTGAAGTCAGCAACACGGAGACATAACCCAGGGGTCCTCAAACTATGGCCTGCCCAAGACATTAATCCAGCTTGCCGGGCCAGCCAAAAAAAAAAACCGTCACCGGCTGGCAAATAGCTAGGCTGCTCGCTGGGTCCTCAGCCGCGAGGACCCAGCGAGCAGCAACTTGGAAGCCCCGGATTTCACCTGCTGCAGAGGAGCAATAGGAGAGAAGGAGAGCACACCAGGCACCATGTACAGTGCATTGCAGTGTCCAGTGTATCAGAGTACAGTGCATTTTGGTGTCCAGTGCGTTACAGAGTACACTGCATGGCAGTGCCAAGTGCGTTACAGAGTCATCTGTGAATGCCTTAGCGGCTGTCAGCTGGTAATCCTCAATGAACTGCAGTGCCGTGGTAGTTTATTAATTCTTCCTGATCTGACAGATCTGCATGGCACCAGTGATCTGCTGATCGCTGGTCCAATGCTTTACAGGCTCCTGTAGACAAAAATAATAAATGCACATTTTTTTACCTGAAAAAATATGTGCATTTATTATTTTTTTTCTAAAAGGTGAACTTATCCTTTAAAAACTAACTAATCTTTGAAAGTATTATTTTACTGAAAGAGTAGTTGATGCTTGGAATAAACTTCAAACAATGGCAATAAATCAGTCAACAGAAGATGGATTTAAACATGGTAGGGACAACAATAAAAATATAAGCTAATAAAAAAAAAAATTAAGCAGACTCAGTGGTCCACTTGGTTCTTTGTGCGGTCACCCTTTTAATAGTTAGTACAACCGTCTTAATGAGCATTGCTTCCAGAAGACTTTTGTAGGATTGAATAATTTCATTCTGCAAAAACCATGAGTTTTGAGAGATTTTCAAGGGCATATCTGATCTAAGGAATGAAATACCTTTAATCAAAATACTGTAGTTAAAGATGGGATAGTAGTCAGCCATGGTTTGCAAGTTCCAGGTCAGTGACTCAAAAAGTACTAAAGTCAGAGGATCAGTACAGCTGCCAGGCAACCAGCATTTTCTAAATAGGTCAGAAGTGGCAGCATCTCAATTTCCCTCTGCACAGGTTTCTGTTAGCACCCAATCACTGTGCATTTTATCAATGTAAAGCACTGTGCTGCTTTAAGATATACTGCTTTAAGACAGCCAGTTCATTTTGAATATGGTGGCAGTACACCTTAAGGCCCCTTTCACATGGGGTGGCTCAGTTAGGTGGATCTGCCTGCTCAGTGGGGGATCTGTCCACTGACCCCCGCTGAGCAGGCGAATGACAGGCCTGTGTCCTCTGTGCTTGTACAGAGCGGACACAGCCTGCTGTTCTCTATATGTCAGACGGATGTAAACAGACCGCCTGTCAGTTTACATCTGTCATCCGACCCGCTAGACAGATGGTCTGATTTTGGTGGACCAGATCGGATGCAGGTGGGTGTAAACAGACATGACCATTTACATTCACCTCCCCCTAGAGAACAATGTAACATCCAATGGGGTCTGCCTGAAAAATGGACAGGCAGGCCCGATTGGTCTGCTCGTGTGAAAGAATCCTTCGGCACAGAATAATTAAACATGACTTATCAGAGGGCCCTGCAATACACAACATATACTACATTGTGGGTGCTGTGGTTGCTATTGTAACAAGAAAATAATGGAATGGGACATGTTGATTACCAAATGTGGAAAATGTGGACTTAAATTAATTACAAAGTCTATCCATCCAACTTTTTTTCTGTAATTTTATTTACTCAAAGGCTTTTTATGCTAAGAATGCAGATTTTATTGGTGCAGGCAATGGATGCGTTTTCTAGATAGACAAGTGTAATAAACACTGAATTATATATTACAGACTGACTCATTACCCATAGGCATGAGATGTGCAGGGAATATCTATTGCGACAGCAAGAGAGGACTGCTGTTTAGTGGATATGCTAAAGTACTTGGCTAGGATTATACACACAGCAATTAATTAACTGGGGGTGTTAACAGAGAATTCAAATTGCAATAAGTAATTCTGCTTTTTTTCCCCCCTCTAGAAATGGTTCAAAAATCGATTAGCTAAATGGAAAAGATCGGAGGGTTTACCATCAGAATGTGGCTCAGTCATGGACTAAGGAGGAACTGTGAATGAACATTTTATACATCATGTTTATCTCAATTATTTTTTTCTACAGAGTTCAAAATCATTTGAGAGAAAAATATAATAATATACGTACGGTTTGTGCATTAGACTTATCTATGTTGTATATACAAATGTAATATATTTGAAATGTCCACTCTTGAATATGATGTTTTATTTGAAAAACATATTTATATAACTAAATCTATATTTAACCAGTAATGTAATCTAAACTGGAAATAGATCTATTCAGATCCTAAACATATACAGTATGTACATGTAAAGCAGAAATAAAAGCAACATAGAACGGCTAAATATTATTTACACAAATATATGTAAAAATAATTGCATTTATTTTGCATGGAAATATTTAATAAAAAACAATAACAAAGACTTTGTAGAAATGTATTTCTTGTGGTATTACATCTTCATAGGAGGAGGTTCATACATAGAAAGATTAAGCTGAAGCAACTAGGACAGGTGAAGTGACCTCTGGAACCATGTGAGTATCAGAATCCATAACCCTGGATGATGGAAGATTTTAATCGTGATTAAGATTTGTCATAAGATAAATGCAGGGCTGCCATCACCTACCTCCATCTGAAAATACGTTACCTGGTTAAATTAACCCACAAGTATCCATATAAGGAAAAGTCAGAAGTCTTGAAATTACACTCAGCCTGGGTTCACACTGATGTGGTGCGGAATTCGCAGGCATTTTCTGTGCGAATTCCACACCGCATCAGAATTGCACCCTGTACATGCAAACCGCTGCGGGTGTGTATGTTAACAACACCCCGAAAGTGGTCTGCAAAACACGGTGCGATGTGCAGAATCGGATCGCATAGGTGTGACTACCTATGCGATCCAATTCTAGTGCGGACCAAAAAAGGGTCCTGCATGTTTTTGGTGCAGGTGCAGTACAAATAGGGCCATATAAAATGTATGGCTTCAATCACACCGCACACAAATCTCATGTGATTTGTACAGGAATGCGGTGCGGTTCCTGTCCGAATGATATGCGATATACTGCACCGCATATGTGTGAACCCAGGCTAAAGGGGAGATTTACTAAAACTGAACGCAAAATCTAGTGCAGCTGTGCATGATAGCCAATCAACTTCTAACTTCAGCTTGGTCAATTAAGCTTTGATGGAAAAAAACAAAAAAAACAAAAAAACCTGGAAGCTGGTTGGTTTCTATGCAGAGCTGCACCAGATTTTGCACTCTCCGGTTTTAGTAAACAACCCACTAAATCTCAGCCCAATCCCTTTTTTGTGATCCGACATTCTGTTAGAGGGCAGCTGAACTTGTTCTCCATGGTCTCACTGTAAGTAGGAACATAGCCACCCTCTCTTGGTTCCTCCTGAGATGGACTATGGGATTTGCAGTGTGCATAGAGAACTGTATATGACCACAACAAATGTGAACTGCTTGTTCCAAACAATAGCGCACATGTATGAATAATTTTTGGAAATAAGGACATTTGTACTTAAAGTGGAACTTCACAGTTTCAATCAGCATTGACTATTTTGAGTCCTTATGCTGCTAACATTATTAAATAGATAGGAAAGTACATCATATTTACTTGTTTTAATTTTTTTTTTTTTTTTTTACTTTTCTTCAGTTACTTCCTGGTTTCTATGCCTATGCAAATGAGCTCATACATCCCAGGAGTCTACAGGAGGGGTTTTTCAGCTAAGAAGAGCCTCCTGAATGCATGCCTGAGCTAAGGGCAGATAGATTCCAGGAAGTAAATGCTACATGAAGCATCTGCGCTTACTCAAGATGGCCAGGACCAGAAATGCTAGCGGGTATGTGATTTCCCATCAAAATAAAGCATGAAGACATGGGTGGAGGGGAGAGTTTGCTTTGAAGATTAAAAATGAATTAAATAGTGCTTTAGGTTTGTGGTGCTCAGATACAGTGTAGTTCCACTTTAACTTTAGCCAAACAACAATGATTTCAATGCCTACAAGACACAGTAAAGACATAGCAGCAGGCCAGTGGACCCACAAAGAACAGCAGGGGACCAAGTATCTGACACACTTGAAGTGTTTTGGTCCCAGTAGCTCTTCAAGAGAGTGAAGATACAAATCGCCAAAACACTTGGCAGGTAGGCAATCCCTTTTTTACATGAAGCTCCTTTTAATTCTTTATATGCTGCAAAACAGTCACTTCGAAGCCTTATTCACATGGGCATACTGCATCATATGCCCGTGCAAGGGCTGTGTTTATCCACACAGGGATGCACAGTTGTTGTGTGTGTCCCTGTGCAGGCAGTCCCATTCATTTTACTTGGGACGCAGTGGCTGCACAGACACAACCCTGCTCCCAATTTGACAGCCGTGTGGGTGCTTGAGCCTGAACGCAGACAGCGTAGGCAGGAACCATTTACAAAAAATGTTGCAGACGTTTAACAAACCAACAGAACTCTGGAATTCACAAACCATTTTCTATTTATTCAGCACATTTAAAATTGGACAATATATATTTTTTAATCAGTTTCAATAGAAAAATATGTATGAAGTGAAGAGGAATACAGTAAACCAAACATATCAAAAGTGTTCGAACGTCAGTAGTATTCAAACCAGTCCATCAGATACTTCCCCTTTTCTGTAATCAATAGCCTAGGTTCACACTAGTGCTGCTGTATAATAATGCGTTTTTCAGTATGTTTATGTTACATGTTTTTGATGTGTTTTCATGATTCATTTTGTTTTGTAGGAGGAGACTGGTTATTAAACACAAAAGCCTGTCAAAAACGCACCCAAAAAGTGCACTTTGCTGTAGCAAGATAAGAAACTACACCTGTACAAAAATTGCACTGCACCACGTTGCAATGAAGTGAATGGGCACCATAGAGTAGAACATGATTTCCATTGTCATGCATTGCAGTGAGATGGCAGACTCACTAGTGTGAATGGGGCCTTAGAAAAAAAAACAAAAACAAAAATTCACTGTATCCTTTTAAGATCTATTTGATACAAAAAAGGCCAAGCATATCAAATAATATGTATTATGCTACAGTTATGTTGACCTTCTCCTTGACAGATGCCAATAAATAAATCCTGAACATCATAGCTCAGTTCCGGCAAATATTGTATTTTAATTCCTTGGCTTAAAAGAATTAAAAAAAAATAATTAAATATTCATTGTGTAGCCAATGATCACAACTTTCTAAAGGGCAAGTTGCAAACGTAATAAATGTGACCTTTAAAATATATATTACTAAGACAGTATGTAAAGTATAATGTAAGAACTATTTCTAGAACACAGTAAAATCACAAAGTACTCTGCATTACTGCAGCATGTACTCTGCATTACTTTGGCATGTGCTTGTAACAAGTGCAATTATGATCTTTTAGCAGAACTTTCAGAAAGAAGCTGTGCAAGAAACTCCTTAGCATCTAGAATCCCTGAAGAAACCTCAGACTCATCTTTTGTCGCATAAGTCCCAATTAAAAAGAGCTTCCTGTTTTCACAGATCTCAGACAACCCAAGAGCCTCGTGAATTTCAGTGATGTGGTATGCATGTTTTAGGTCCTATAACAAAAATGAAAGAATAGATTATTAATTCCGATTGACACCAACAAACAAAATTACAGGATTGGGAAGGGGGCACGGCAACAAAAACGTCTTTGCTGTACATAATACACTATATTGCCAAAAGTATTGGGACACCCCTTCAAATCATTGGATTCAGGTGGTCCAATCACCTCCATGGCCACAGTTGTATAAAATTCAAGCACCTAGGCATGCAGACCGCTTCTACAAACATTTGTAAAAGAATGGATCGCTCTCAGGAGCTCAGTAAATTCAAGTGTCATCCCGTAATAGGTTGTCACCTGTGCAATAAGTCCATCTGTGAAATTTCCTTGCTACTAAATATTCCACGGTCAACTATTAGTGGTATTATAACAAAGTGGAAGCAACTGGGAACAACAGCAACTCAGCCACGAAGTAATACACCATGTAAAATAGCAGGGCAGGGTCAGCGCATGCTGAACCGCACAGTGCACAGAAGTCGCCAACTCTCTGCAGAGTCAATAGTTAAAGACCTCCAAACTTGGTGTGACCTTCAGATTAGCACAACAGTGTGTAGAGAGATTCATGGAATGAGTTTCCATGGCCGAGCAGCTGCATTCAAGCCTTCCATCACCAAGTACAATGCAAAGCATCAGATGCAGTAATGTAAAGAACGCCGCCACTGGACTTTAGAGCAGTGTAGATGTGTTCTCTGGAGTGACCAATCATGTTTTTCTGTCTGGTAATCCAATGGACGTGTCTGGGTTTGGTGGTTGCCAGGAAAAACGGTACTTGTCTGACTGCATTGTGCTAAGTGTAAAGTTTGGTGGAGGGGGGACTATGGTGTGGGGTTGTTTTTCAAGGGCTGGGCTTGGCCCCTTCGTTCCAGTGAAGGGAACCAAGACATTTTGGACAATTTCATGCTCCCAACTTTGTGGGAACAGTTTGAGGATGGCCCTTTCCTGTTCCAACATGACTACACGAGTTTGGGGTGAAGGAACTTGACTGGCCTGCACAGAGTCCTGACCTCAACCCAATAGAACACCTTTGGGATGAATTATAATGTAGACTGCGAGCCAGGCCTTCTTGACCGACTTCTGTGCCTGACCTCACAAATGAGCTTCTGGAAGAATGGTCAAACATTCCCATAGACACACGCCTAAACCTTGTGAACAGCCTTCCCAGAAGAGTTGAAGCTGTTATAGTTGCAAAGGGTGGGTCAACTCAATATTGAACCCTACAGACTAAGACTGCGATGTCATTAAAATTAATGTGCGTGTAGAGGCAGGCGTCCCAATACTTTTGGCAATATAGTGTATGTTGTTTAAATATTACAACCCTTTTTTTAATCTTGGATTGATTGGTAATATGTTAAATGGTTTAAGGGTCACCATACAATTTACAATACATTTTTCATTCTGATAACTGAACAGGAAGTAAAGAGAATCACTCCAATAGGGATACAGACAACAATAAAATCTTGACAGAGGTTCTATCCCTTCTCTACTTTTCCAAAAATATGTAAAATGCTGGATACTACATGCACAGTTTATGGCACATGCTTTAATGTATTTATTACAGGAAATAAAGTTAATTCTACTTCAAATAACCCCATACAATGAACAATGCTGAATTCTTAGTAAATGTGCAGTAACCCGGGAGTACACTAGTTTGGGGACGTGAACACAAACAAATCTTTTCCAGAAAAGGAAGGGAGGAAGGTAGCAACCACAACTCAAAGAAGGCCAGTACCCTCTGTCACAAAGCTAACAGAGACAACGCAAGGCCTCTGGCTGGTGGCTATCTGTAACACTGTCTGGTTGCCAGCCACCTGACATTCAGGACTAGACACTGGCTGGGAGCTCTACAGAGACTTCAAAAGATGAATTGATCCCAAACAACTTTTCCATCTTTTACTGACCTTCTATTTACCCTTAGGTGTCTACTGAGCTCTTTTTAAACCCAAGACATTTTATTCACCCTTTGGATAATACCATTGTCTCCTGGGGGTCAATATTGACCACTTTGGGAAACCCTAGTATATACGAATATTGTATTGATTAGTAAAAATGGGTTTGAAAGACTATGGGTTGTAAGAAATGAAATACAATAAACCCAATAATAAATTAAAATTTAATCATCATTTGGAAAACATATTTTCTGGTGGAAACATTAGGAATAGCAAGTTTCCCTTATTACAAGTACCTGCCCTATGCCTGTATAGTGGAAGTTTGTAATGTAGTGGAGTGCTATTAACACTTTTAACACTTTGCAATTGGGAATTGGGCCCATAAATCCTAAGAGTGTCATATATGAGTCTACAACTAAGCCATTCTTTCACAGCAAGAGAAGGAAAACAAATTAATTGGTCGCATAAGAAGATTTGAAAAGATACTTTTACCTAAATTAGTATCCTGATTAATTGTTTTTTTGTTTTGTTTTACAACCACTCCCATCCCCTTCAAAAAGAAGAAAGAAAAAAAAAAAGTTCGGGTAGCATCTAGTTATATATTCTCCATCATGGTACACCACTTTTGCATTTTAAATTACTTATTACAGGTACTTATATAGCACCATCAATTTATGCAGCAGTACACACACACACACTTAGTACATTCACACCAGTCCTTGTCCTGAAGGAGCTTACAGTCCCTAACTCACATTCATACATACACATACTAGAGCCAATTACCCTATCACCATGTCTTTGGAGTGTGGGAGGAAGCTGGAGTACCCAGAGGAAACCCACATAGGCACAGGGAGAACATGCAGGCATGGTTGAAATTTGAACCAACATAGGGGCAGCACAATGGCTAAAATGGTTAGCACTTTCGCCTGGCAGTACTAGGATAGTTCGTTCGAATCCCAACCACGGCACCACCTACCTGGAGTTTTCATTTTCTCCCTGTGCGGGTTTTCCACCGGGTACTATGGTTTCCTCCCACATTCCAAAGACATGCTGGTAGGTTAATTGGATCCTGTCTAAATTGGCCCTAGTATGTGTATGTATGAATGTAAGTTAGGGACCTTAGATTGTATGCCCCTTACAATATATATGTGATGTTGCTGCATAAATTTATGGCACTATATAAGTACCTGTAACAATATAATAATGATTCTAGTGCTTCTAACCATGTAGACACTGTGCTGCCTAAAGGCATCCATTTAATCACTTCAGCTGCTACTCATTGTGAATCAACAGTCTGCTTACATTCAGACATGAACTCTAACTCTAAATTTGAATTCCAGGTGTTTTTTTTTCTTTTTAACATAGTTACATAGGTCAAGCTCTGACAAATACAGTATAAGTATGAATATTCCATATCTGAACAAAACACACAACAATTGAACCAAGGCACTAGGCCTGTGTGACCAATGTTCAACATATTCCCAACAGTCCTGCTGCTAGAGAATTCCACTTGAGGACAGGAGAAACCAATACAGACAACCAGTCCATTTGTAACACAGTTCCGGGTCTATTGATGACACACTTCTGGACTGACCATGAAGCTCTAGTGTCTCTGTTGGCTTGTTTGCAGCCATATCCATCCCTGCTCATGATTGTTATACCCGCTTGTCAGGTTACACACAGGAGTGCTCTCCATTCACAGTCCCACCGTGGTTAGAGATGCTGCTCGCCTACTGCACACCGTGTAAACCACAGTAAGCACTAATTTATACTGTCACTAGTGTGGAGTTTTCATCTTATTAACTAACTATGGACTTTCATTCAGTTTGCTTTGACTAAATAAAGTGTCTATTTGGACTTATTTATGATATTGGACATTTGGTCATGATCTCATCCTCACAACAGTGTATTCATGGCTCAGGGACGCAGATGAGCATCTTATGTGTTATTGGATTAGTCTACATTTGGCCAGCACACTCAAGCACCTGATTCACCTCGACCCTGCCACCATTTACCATACCCTCACTGTCCTTGCACTGGGATTCATGTGTTGTATATTTCATATATGGTCAATCCAGGTGGAAGAGGAGAAGCAGCTACTTTCTGAATGGACTATTCTCTGATTGGACGAGGTGGAGAGGCTGGGCAATGACAGCACAATCACCACCTTGTCCAATCAGAGAATGCCTTTTATTCATCTAGAACGACACATGGCATTCTCTAGATGGTGCCCATGCCAAATGGGCAACTCCTTAGGGGTACTATGCAGCAGGCAACTGCTAAACATGGGATCTGGAAGGAAGCAAGTGGTGGCTACTACAGCCATTCGCAGCTTCCACAGGAACTGGCTGGGTGTGGAATATGTATACTTACATTGGTCAAAGCTGCACCAAATGTAACTATGAAGAAAAAAGCATACCTGGAATTCAGCATTAAACAAGCAATCTATCCAGCACTCCATGCTCTTGGGTATAATCTATATTTAAAAGGTTCCCTAAGATTTGAAAATTATTTCAGGGTTTCCTCCATGGTAAAAAGTTTGAGAAAGCATACTCATTTGGTTTAGGGTTCTCCAAAACCCACTCTCTCTGCACCACCATACTGGCAGTGTACTCTCCCGTGAGCTGGTTCTAGTGTGAACAAAGAAAGTGACTTCAGCTAATTCTAAACATAGGTGAATAAGAACATGGAGACCAAAAGAGCATTATTATTTTTCCTTAAAGTGGAACTAACCCCTCCTTATTGTTCCAGCCAAGGAAGCGGCCATCTCAGCCTTTGTTTGATCTGCAACTGACCTGGTGCTGCATATATGATCAGTTATGACTCCAGTCATTTGGTGGTTTTATAGTCTGATTGAGAGCACAAGCAAATCTGACATTTAGCACTCCCAGCATGACAGGAATGTAACTTGCTTTTGAAACTGTTAAATCAATAGGTTTCGTCCACTTTAACATAAACATTTTAAGTTAAAAGGGTGTTTAAAATTTTTGCATCTCTACTGTGCTTTATATACTAAGAAGGTTAAGCAGTGTCAGCTTGTCTAAATACCACAGAAATAAAAGCATATTAATAAACAAGGGTCTGGGGTTTGATGCATCCAAAACAGAATTTAATATCTTAAAATCAGAACAAAACTAATGGTAAATAATCTCAAGCTTTAGGTTACAACTATGTTATGAAGATCGAGCTAATGCTTTGTTGATCTAGCTATGATTTACTGCAAATAAAGAAAAAATTTGAAGAAAACAACTTCACCATACCTGTTTATTAGCAAGAACTATTAATGGAATTAATGCATCTTGTTGAATCAGCTGATGCAGGTGTCTTTTAGCAAGTGGAAGGCGACCATGATCTGCAGAATCCACAACAAAAATGACAGCAAATGCTCTAGAGAGGTACATTTTCCAGTAGGGACGTAGATGTTCACTTCCGCCAACTGTTGGTGAAATAGCAACATTACTCAGTGAAAGTGAACTACAGTTTTCTGAACCTCATTACCTAGGAAGGATGTAGTTAATATGAATAAAACTTGCTAAAATAGTTAATATTACTCATACTAAAAAAATGGGTGATCTATGATATAAATTCTCCATAGTGTTCTGGTCCTGGCATTCTATAACACAGTGGAGTACTGAACAGGATACAGTAATCAACTGTACTGATACAATCCTTAACCACCTCCCGTCCGGCTGTTGTATAGAAATGGCTGGACGGTGGCAGCACCGCAGTCCGGTGCCCGCTGTGTCCTCCGGACACAGTGGAACACCGATCGTTGTACGGGACCTCTGTGCGAGGTCCCGATCATGTGATCGCTGATTGGCCAATCAGTGATCACATGCAGAGTAGTAAGCAAGTAAGACATCATTGCTTACTACGTGTGAAATCTGTGAATGATCACAGAGGTTACATGGTACAAGGCCATTCACAACAGCCTTGTACCATGTGACAAGCTGTGACCAAATCACAGCTCACACAGTAGTTCTCAATGGCTGCAAGAATGCAGCCAGAGAGGAGAAATGATTGCTTTTACACCCATAAAGGCTGTAAAAGCAATCAGTGTAAAAAACAAAACAAATCATCACCCCCCACAAGTAGTACAGTGTCACCATGGTGAGACTGTACTGCTAGGTTGACAGTATGTAAAAAAAAATAAAATAAAATTGTAAAAAAATTAAAAATTAAAATTTTTGGTTATAAACTAATTTGGGGTATTTTTTTCCCCCACAAAGTTTATTAAGAAAACACAGAGCATACAAATTGTGCAAGGAGATACAATGTGCCAATGAAAAATGCAATAGAAAACAAATGACAGATGTCAAACAATAAGAAATACTAAGGTAAACAGACTGAGAAAATGATCCCATGTCGCACATATTGTTAATAAAGTTCGACTAAGAAAAAGAACATCTGTTCACAGCAAGAATAAAGGCACACACTAACCATAACAAGGCGTAAGAATTCCACAAGACTGGCAGGGTCATTAGTTTGCACCCCCATATGTCTTTCGTCATAGAATAGCAGGATGGGGGGGCAGAGGATATGAGTAGAGGTTCTGGACATCTTGTAAAGGAAAGAGGGTGCAAAGGTATACGGAGCTCGGTACTATCCAATAGGTAGAACAGAGGTAACTCTTAGAGGTTACCAATGTGTGGGGAGATGTCTTCGTGAATTGGAAGAGGCGCATGTACAGGTGTAGTATGGGTATGGGATTAGGTCGCCTATGGGCAGGGGAATGAGTGCGTATGTGAGAAAAGAAAAGTAAGACAAGGAAAATAGATAGGAGGAAATGTGAGGTATAGGGGATGATGAGGAAGGAGTTAGGGGGGGTAAGGAAGGTTGGGGGATGGAGAGCCAGAGAGAGGGAAGGGGAGGAAGGGAGAAGAAGAAGGAGAAAGAAGGAGAAAAAAGGAGAAAGAAGAGAAAAAAAAAAAAAAAAGGGGGGGGGGGGGCGGCGCGGTGTGGATGGGCATATTACATGTGTGGAAACTCCAAGGACAGGGCTGATGTACTGAGCCCCGAAGGGTGTATAAGCATGAGTCAGACAATCGGGTGCCAGGAAAAGGGAGGTGTCTCGCTCCGACCAGTGTAGGGGTTAGGAAAAAAAGTTACTATCGACAGCCTAGAAAAGGTTGAGGGGTCAATGTAATGAAGAAACAAAATGTAAATACAGGTTAGGCTCGAAGTCAAGTAAAAAGACCCATGAGGGAATGGTATTCGGAGGTTGTTCGGAAGTGAGTCCAGCAAGACCAGGTATGGGAAACTTTAGTTGGGTTATCTTTGGAGGAAGCAATCAGCTCCTCCATCTCCCTGATTCTTCCTAAACATGTGAGCCAATCTCGTATTGAAGGGGGGTGGGTAGATCCCCATAAAACAGGTAGAGAGAGTCTAGCCGCATTAAGCATATGCATTGCTAGTGATTTGAAATATAGACGTTTGGGGAGCGGGGTATGGTGGAGGAGAAATTGGGCCAGGGAGAAATCAAGAGATAAAGTGGAGACTGACGAGGTTACACGGTGTACCTCCTGCCAGAAGGGCAGGACAATAGGGCAGGACCACCAAATATGGAGAAGGGACCTGTCAGGTGCTCCACATCTCCAACAGTTGGTGGGCCGAGAAGGGTTAAAACGATGAATTCTAGAAGGGGTAATATACCAGCGGGAAGCCAGTTTATATCCGTTTTCTTGTGTTGATACATTCAGCGAACATTTGTGGGAGTATGTAAAAATTTGGTCACAATCCGAGGAAGAAAAATCTATATCCAAGTCTCTCCTCCAAGCTTAGCAAGCGGGGAGTGAGTTAGGATTCCTGTCGCCAACTAGAAGGAGGTATGTTAATGAGATTAGGTGCCTCTGGGGTTCAGCCTTAGAACAAATTAATTCAAAGGGGGTGAGAGTGCAGGGGATAGAAGAAAATGCCTAATTTGAAAGTAAGCCCAAAAGGGGAAGGCATAGTCCCTCATGGTGCTAGCCAAAGAAGAGCAGGATTTCAGTTGGCCTTTGTGAAAAAAAGTTTTCCGCTCTCACCTGACTATGTGGCCAATGTTCGGACAGAAAGGCCTTGTGCATGCCCAGAGGAAAGTCTGGGTATAAGCGGAGGGAGGTTAGTGGGTTAGGTGTGTCTAAGAATGGAGGCCGACTTGCAGGCCAAGCAGAAGATTCTCAGGGTAGGTCCAATTAGTGGATGTATGAGGATTGTGTTTTGTCAAGAGCCACGGGAT
Organism: Staurois parvus; assembly: GCF_062004578.1. Lineage (NCBI taxonomy): Eukaryota > Metazoa > Chordata > Amphibia > Anura > Ranidae > Staurois > Staurois parvus. The sequence goes on from NW_028317892.1 coordinate 5,575,716, forward strand.
CGATGCTATGGGAGAAGAGGAGAAGGAGTATTCTAGTTGCACCCAAGCTTTGTTGGTTGAATATTCCAATCAATGATTCTGGAAAGATGACAAGCCCAGTGATATTGTCGTAGGTCTGGGAGCCCTCCTTTGGATTTGGGGAGTACCAGTTGGGAGAAAGATATGCGCGGGGGCTTGTGGTTCCAAAGGAAGAGTGAACACATTCTTCTACACAAAGCGAAGAAGGTGGGTGGCAATTGGATAGGTAAGGTTTGGAATAGATAGAGGAGGCGGGGGAAAAAGTTCATTTTTAGCATAGCAGCCCTCCCAAAAAGCATGGGCGGTTGCACTTAGTTAGATCTTCCTGAATGGATCTAAGGGCTGGAATAAAGTTTTTGGCATAAAGGTCAGAAAGGTTACGCGTGAGCTGTATTCCCAGATAAGTGAGGGTCTCACTTTCCCATCGAAACGGGAACTGTGACTGGCAAAATGAGACTAGGTCACAAGGAAGGGTGATATTAAGGGTGTATGACTTATAATATTTTTTATTTTTATTTACTAAAAAGATAAAACGGAATAAATTTTGGCCAAGATTTATGATGAAATATTATTTATTTGCAAAATTTTATAAGAAAAACACTTTTTTTCTAAATTTTTGGCCATTTTCATTTACATAGCAAAAAAATAAAAATCCCAGTGGTGAATAAATACCACCAAAATAAAGCTTTATCTGTCTCAAAAAAATGCTAAAAAATTCATATGGGTACAGTGTTGCATGACTGCGCAATTGTCATTCAAAGTGTGATAGCGCTGAAAGCTGAAAATTGGCCAGGACAGGAAGGGGGTGAAAGTGCCTGGACTGGAAGTGGTTAAAGTGAAACTAAAGTGTCTAATAAAACACTGAGCAAGCAGGCTCTTTATTGCACAAAATGACATGCTAGGTATATTTTGCAATTAAAGAAATGTATATGTCTGTTTACAATGTTCTTTAGAATGCACATAGAGCTGCTCATGTGCAGTGTACATTCTTGGCACACCTTGGTGGCGGAAGGAACAAACTCCCATGCGCCAGTGCAGGAGCTACATCATCAACTGCCATGCAATCAAACACCCAAAGATCCAGCACCCAGGAGTAGCTGAGAAGACAATGTTAGCAAGGGGAGGTGAGTATTTGCAAATTTTATTTCTGCTTTAAGAGTTCTGCTTGATTAGAAGAAGGCAGTAGATCTCCTGAAAGCTTACCATGAGAAAGGTCTGTTTTCAGCTCAATGGGGCAAAGTATGGGGAAATGCATGCAGGTTAACATGTTTATATGGGTATATCAACTTGTAATGTTTATCTTCATAGGAGCAGTGACAGTGTATTTTAATGGTAAGAAAAATTAATATGAATAATTGCTTTTATGATAGCGCACAAATAAAAAAACAAAACAACTTACTTTCCAAAAATTCCATTTTAGAGGTTCCATTGTGGACACATAATGCATTAACACCTGCCGTAGGTGTTGTGACAAATTTTCCTTTATTAGCTGCTATGGAATTGAGGACACTTGTTTTTCCAGATCCATCAAGTCCTAGTACCACAACTTGTTTTCGCAATGAAGCTTTCACCTATTAAGGATTAAGAAGGGGAAAAAAAAGGAAGTGTTACTGTTATTTTTTTTTAACTTACTACTGCAACTATATTTGGCAAAGTCTATATTTCATACTGGGGACCATTGATCAGTGATTACTTACTGAAAGAAAAAGCTGTTAAAATTAAGATTTTAAAAAAGTGACCTTATCTCTATGATAAATAAAATAAAACCAGAGCAACTTTTTTGGGCTACAGTAACTTTTATTTTTGCTAGGCGCTACAGGCATCAGTGTGAAGTTTTGGATACCCGTGGCCCCTATAGCTCTCCAAAGAATTATATGAATTACTGCCTGCTGTAAAGTGCTGTTCTGTTACATTGTGATTGTTTTTTTTATCATAGTGACAGGGACACTAAGACTTTAGCAGCCGGACCACTATTTCCATTTCACCAATCCCCCACTACTTTCCCCCTTGAATTTCAGCAATCCCAGGCTCAGAGATTAGTTAGGTAAGCTCCAAGACTGGATGTGGGGGGTCATGCTTTCACACAATGTAGAACTGATCAAGTGGCTTCATAGCCACAAAAACATTTCTACTTAAGAGGAAACATGACTGCTTAACTTTTAAAACAAGCTCATAGTTGCAATAGTTTGTTTTAACCCTTTGTCAGGAAATGTAGTCTATGTCCTTGGCAGTCAAACGGTTACAATTCAATCACCTCTGCACTTCTAGTTAACCACTTGCCTACCAGGCACTTATACCCCCTTCCTTACCAGGCCAATTTTCAGCTTTCAGCGCTGCCGCATTTTGATTGACAATTCCGCGGTCATGCAACATTGTACCCATATGAAATTTTGATCATTTTTTTCTCACAAATAGAGCTTTCTTTTGGTGGTATTTAATTGCCACTGGGCGCTTTACTTTTTGCGCTATAAATAAAAAAAGTGCAAAAAATTTGAAAAAAAAAAAAAATTTCTTTGTTTCTATTATAAAATTTTTCAAACAGGTATTTTTTCTCCTTCACTGATGTGCGTTTATGAGGCAGCACTGATGGGCACTGATAGGCGGCACTGATGGGCACTGATAGGCAGCACTAAAGGGCACTGATAGGCAGTACTAATGAGGTGGCACGGATAGGCGGCACTGATAGACAGCACTAATGAGGTGTCACGGATAGGTGGCACTAATATGCAGCACTGATAGGTGACACTGATGATGGGTACTGATAGACGGCACTGACTGGCATCACTGCTGGGCACTGACTGGCACAACCCCTGGGCACTGACTGGCAGCACTGCTGGGCTGCACTGGTGGGGGGCACAGGTGGGTGGCACTGGTGGGCACAGGTGGGTGGCACTTCTGGGCACAGGTAGGTGGCACTTCTGGGCACAGGTGTGTGACACTGCAGAGTGGCACAGGTGGGTGCACTGCTGGGCACAGGTGGGTGATCTGCTGGGCACAGGTGGGCGGAGCTAGTGGGCGCACTGCTGGGCACAGGTGGGCGGAACTTGCGGGTGGCACTGCTGGGCACCGATCATCAGGGCACTGATCATCAGTGTCCTGATGATCGGTGCCGATCCCCGCTGTGACGATCTGACAGCGTGAGGAAAGTGCAGCCGAGAACCGGCACTTGCATTTCCCTGTGATCAGCGTGTCATTGGACACCGCTGATCACGTGGTAAAAGGCCGCTGGGATCGGCCTTTTACCACATCACGTGATCAGCTGTGCCCGTAGGAGATCGCCGGGTGCGCGCCCCCTGGGGCGCGCAGGAGAGCGCGTTCTGGGGGGACGTCATATGACGTCCACCCAGAACTGGCCAGCCGCAGTGAAGCCATCATTCGGCTATCTGCGGTCGGCAACTAGTTAAGCAATGCAGGAACCATTGTCCTTTATCAAGAACTTACTTGAAGGTACTTCAGAGAAGCCAGGTCAAAGCATTTACAGAGACAGGAAGAAATTTTTCTACAGTTGCCATTAGGAAGTGCTTGGTGTGCTACAGGAAGGAGGGTCATATTCCCTCTTTGACACCTTTGTACACAAGGCCTATCAGATTTTGGCACAGAACCCCAGTACAGTTTTTGACTCACAAACCAGCTAAGACCAAGAAATATGTTTTTGTTTCATTGTACAATCAGAAGGCTATGGAAACAGAGATGACTTGGGCTACATTCACAACGGTGAGCAGTTCCTGCTGCGGCTCTCAGTGCTGGGTGTGGCTACCGCACCCGGTCACTACAATGAGAGGTTGCTGGTGGCTGCAGCTATTCGTGGCCCTCTGCACAGGCAGCGATTACCTGCAGTTATTGCTGCTGGACACACAGGGGTTTATTTACTAAAGCTGGAGAGTGCAAAATCAGACTCCCTTCTGCATAGAAACCAATCAGCTTCCAGGTTTCATTGCCAAAGCTTCATTGAACAAGCTGAGGTTAGAAGCTGATTGGTTTCTATGCAGAAGGGAGTCTGATTTTGGACTCTCCAGCTTTAGTAAATAAACCCCAAAGTGTATCCAGCAGTGATCACCTCAAGTGACCGCTGGCTGTGCAGAGAGCAGTGAATAGCTGTGGCTGCAAGGGACCTGTTATTATAGTGAACGGGGCCGCATCAGCACCAGTGCTAAAAGCCGCAGCAGAAATCTGTGATTGCTGCCACTACTATTCAGCCCTAATCACTGGAAGCATAACTTCAGCAGCCGTTTACTTTATTCCTATATTCAGCACTGAATCAGCAAATACAGAAATCAACTGTTGATCCTGACAGAAGTGTATCGTCTATGCCACTTCCTGTGAGCTTACAATAAAGCAGAATAGAATGTTATCTTTTTTGTGTGGACTACTAATCCCATTAACCCCCCATCTATTGGAGATGATGGTTTGATGTTCAGTAACTGTACCAACCATGGCTGCCACAACAGACGTGTAGAAGTGTGTTATTTGCAAAATGACCTGGTCCAAAAATGAAAAGGGGAAAAACCTGAAGAAAACTAATGCAGTCACCACATCTAAGAACTGGTAAGCTGCAATATATTACAGTTTTTAGATGCACTTTAATACAGCCAGGTTTTAACCAAATAGTGTCTACTTTCTAACTGCTCTGAAAAAAAACAACAGCCCTATATCAGGAGCCCTAACCAATATAACAAGAGCTATGCATGTCCCACAAAAACCTTTCCTTATTTCACTTCATGTACATCAGTGATATACAGTCAGGTCCATAAATATTGGGACATCGACACAATTCTAACATTTTTAGCTCTATACACCACCACAATGGATTTGCAATGAAATTAACAAGATGTGCTGCAGACTGTCAGCTTTAATTTGAGGGTATTTACATCCAAATCAGATGAACAGTGTAGGAATTACAACAGTTTGCATATGTGCCTCCCACTTGTTAAGGGACCAAAAGTAATGGGACAGAATAATAATCAGAAATCAAACTTTCACTTTTTAATACTTGGTTGCAAATCCTTTGCAGTCAATAACAGCCTGAAGTGTGGAACGCATAGACATCACCAGACGCTGGGTTTCATCCCTGGTGATGCTCTGCCAGGCCTTTACTGCAACTGTCTTCAGTTCCTGCTTGTTCTTGGGGCATTTTCCCTTCAGTTTTGTCTTCAGCAAGTGAAATGCATGCTCAGTTGGATTCATGTCAGGTGATTGACTTGGCCATTGCATAACATTCCACTTATTTCCCTTAAAAAACTCTTTGGTTGCTTTTGCAGTCTGCTTTGGGTCATTGTCCATCTGCACTGTGAAGCGGCGTCCAATGAGTTCTGAAGCATTTGGCTGAATATGAGAAAATAATATTGCCCGAAACACTTCAGAATTCATCCTGCTGCTTTTGTCAGCAGTCACATCATCAATAAATACAAGAGAACCAGTTCCATTGGCAGCCATACATGCCCACGCCATGACACCACCACCACCATGCTTCACTGATGAGGTGGTATGCTTAGGATCATGAGCAGTTCCTTTCCTTCTCCATACTCTTCTCTTCCCATCACTCTGGTACAAGTTGATCTCGGTCTCATCTGTCCATAGGATGTTGTTCCAGAACTGTAAAGGCTTTTTTAGATATTGTTTGGCAAACTCTAATCTGGCTTTCCTGTTTTTGAGGTTCACCAATGGTTTACATCTTGTGGTGAACCCTCTGTATTCACTCTGGTGAAGTCTTCTCTTGATTGTTGACTTTGACACACATACACCTACCTCCTGGAGAGTGTTCTTGATCTGGCCAACTGTTGTGAAGGGTGTTTTCTTCACCAGGGAAAGAATTCTTCGGTCATTCACCACAGTTGTTTTCCGTGGTCTTCTGGGTCTTTTGGTGTTGCTGAGCTCACCGGTGCGTTCCTTCTTTTGAAGAATGTTCCAAACAGTTGTTTTGGCCACGCCTAATATTTTTGCTATCTCACTGATGGGTTGGTTTTGTTTTTTCAGCCTAATGATGGCTTGCTTCACTGATAGTGACAGCTCTTTGGATCTCATCTTGAGAGTTGACAGCAACAGATTCCAAATGCAAATAGACCACTTGAAATGAACTCTGTACCTTTTATCTGCTCATTGTAATTGAGATAATGAGGGAATAACACACACCAGGCCATGGAACAGCTGAGAAGCCAATTGTCCCATTACTTTTGGTCCCTTAACAAGTGGGAGGCACATATGCAAACTGTTGTAATTCCTACACCGTTCACCTGATTTGGATTAAATACCCTCAAATTAAAGCTGACAGTCTGCAGTTAAAGGACATCTTGTTTGTTTCATTTCAAATCCACTGTGGTGGTGTATAGAGCCAAAAATGTTAGAATTGTGTCGATGTCCCAATATTTATGGACCTGACTGTATATTTAGGAAAATCTTCTGCATACTATAAAATAGAAGAATTTGATCCATATTGCCGACTTGGGCAATGTTAATATATCAACAAGATTCAGTAATAGTATTATAATTTCTCAGATGTTTAATGTAAAACTATTTAAAAAATATATATTTCATATGTATACATAGCGTAGACAAAACAAAAGTATAAAACAAATGCTGTGAAACCAAAAAATGAAGAGAATTTTCTACCTTGTTTCCCCAAAAATAAGACCTACCCCAAAAATAAGACCTAGTACTATTTTTGGGAATTGCTGAAGTATAAGACGTACCCTGAAAATAAGATCTAGTTGTGATCAGCTGTTCCACCACCTCTGGCACTGGCCCTGTATACACCAATATCTACTGTCTCCTATAAGCACAGAAGCGTGGCTTTTGTGTTTCCAAGTGACAATCCCTCTTGTAACAGCACTATCTGCTCCCACAGAACCCCCTACCTCTGTACTCACTGTGGGACAGGGAAGGAACAGTATCAGTGTATTTACGGCGGGGCATCTCACCCTGCAGCCTAATGCATGGAAGCCAATGCCCCAGGGGTGATCACTGGCTAGTGGGGAAGAGGCAGAGTGGTGAGTGAGTGCGCTTGGTGCACTGTGTGGGAAGATAGGACCCGAAGCTCACTTCTGCATCCCCTGTCTGCAACTCACCCCTGAACCCTGTCTGTGGCTCATCTCTGCACCCTGTCTGAAACTCACCTGTCAAATCACCTCTGCAACACCTGACTACAGCTCACAACTGTTATCTGGCATCAGCCGACCCTCTCTATAGTAACCCTCACCACAACTGCCTGCAGCTCACCTCTGCACCCCCTGTCCACGCCTGTACATTAAAAAAAATAAGACCTACCCCGAAAATAAGACCTAGTGTGTTTTTTAAGCCAAAAAAAATATAAGACATGGCCTTATTTTCGGGGAAACACGGTATAAGAAAAGTAGCTGTATGAAGCAGTAGAAGGATTACCTTCTTGATTATTTTCTCCATGGCTTCTTGCACCCCACGATCATGACCAGACACTAGGACTCATTGTGGCAAATACTAATGGCAGTAACAGAGCTCAAGTAGGAAAACAATTGTGATGATGTATTTAATTGAAGCCGCCATTAATAAGATTTTACTAATGCAGTTAACACTAATCCAGCTTTAACCTAAAAGCTGTACACCTTTACGTACCTTGATGTAGACTGAGCGTCACAGGTCAGCAGAAGAGATAAACAAAACGTGAACTGCAACTGGGTCACCGTGTTAGTGGGTTTTTATTTCCATAAAACGGTACAGTGACATTGCTTGGTTTTGTAAGTTAACACAGTGCACTAGAAATGTTGGGGCTACTTGGAAAACAAGGTGACTGCCCCTGTATTTTTTTTTTTTAATTTTTAACCCCCTCTTACCTGCTGTGCAGCACTGTTCTCAATTCACATAATCACCTGCGCAATGGATCCATCATGGTCCTGCCGTGATCTGTTGCTAAGGTGTCATAGCCCAGGTAACACACTACAATCTTGTTCCTATTCAGTCACTGTGAGCCAGCTGCCTCTTTCAGGTCTGCTTTAAAGTGGTTCTAAAGTCAAGACATTTTTTACCTTAAAGTGTTACTAAACCCAGGACCCTGCATTAACAATATCTGCTCTCCCACAGTACACACAACATGGAAGTGCAATTATTTTAGTAAATACAAACTGCTAAATACCTTTTCTTAGCAGTATATAGCAGTCTTGTGACTTCTATCAGTGTTAACCAGAGCCCTGGTTAAAGCTTGTAGGAGGCATTTTCATTTTGCTCTAGGAGGGTGCAGAACCCCTGATCTGTCTGGATAGTGCGGATTGGCCCTGTGCTAATCACATGCACTCTCCCAAAGAAAAAAACAAAAACAAAACAACCTCTCTAGCAATACACACCAAACTGAGCATGTGCAAGTGTCTCACTATATTGCCAAAAGTATCAGGATGCCTTCCTGTACAAGCACATGAACTTTAATCACATCCCAGACTAAGTCTATAGGGTTCAATATTTAGTTGGCCCACCCTTTGCAGCTATAACAGCTTCAACTCATCTGGGAAGGCTGTCCACAAGGTTTAGGAGTGTGTCTATGGGAATGTTTGACCATTCTTCCAGAAGAGCATTTGTGAGGTCAGGCACTGATGTTGGATGAGAAGGCCTGGCTCACAGTCTCCACTCTAATTCATCATAAAGGTGTTCTATTGGTTTGAGGTCAGGACTCTGTGCAGGCCAGTCAAGTTCCTCCACCCCAAATTCGCTCATCCATGTCTTTATGGACCTTGTTTTGTGCACTGGTGCTCAGTCATGTTGGAACAGGAAGGGGCCATCTCCAAACTGTTCCCACAAAGTTGGGGAAAAGCAGGAAATTGTCCAAAGTATCTTGGTATGCTTGACGCCTTAAGAGTTTCCTTCACTAGAACTAAGGGGCCAAGCCCAACCCCTGAAAAAACAACCCCACACCATAATCCCCCCTCCACCAAACTTTACATTTGGCACAATGCAGTCCGGCAAGTACTGTTATCCTGGCAACCGCCAAACCCAGACACGTCCATCAGATTGCCTGACAGAGAAGCATGATTCAGCACACCAGAGAACACGCCTCCACTGCTCCAGAGTCCAGTGGCAGCGTGCTTTACACCACTGCATTCAACGCTCTGCATTGCACTTGGTGATGTAAGGCTTGGATGCAGCTGCTCGGCCATGAAAGTCCATTTTATGAAGCTCTCTACGCATTGTTGTGCTAATCTGAAGACCACATGAAGTTTGGAGGTCTTTAGCTATTGATTCTGCAGACAGTTGGCGATTTCTGTGCACTGTGCACTTCAGCATGGTCTGACCCTGCTCTGTCATTTTACATGGCCTACCACTTCGTAGCTGAGTTGCTGTTGTTCCCAGTTGCTTCCACTTTGTTATAATACCACTAACAGTTGACCGTGGAATATTTAGTAGCAAGGAAATTTCATGGATGACTTATTGCACAAGTGACAACCTATCACGGTACCACGCTTGAACTCACTGAGCTCCTGAGAGCGACCCATTCTTTCACAAATGTTTGTAGAAGCAGTCTGCATGCCTAGGTACTTGACGTTATACACCGTGGCCATGGAGGTGATTGGAGCACCTGAATCCAATGATTTGGAGGGGTGTCCCAATATATTTGGCAATATAGTGTATGTCTTATCAGGAGATAAGAGGGGGACACTGGAAGAAGTGGAGGATCAGAGAAGTTAGGATTAAACAGCATTTTTACACAATGCAGAGGATTAACCACTTAGGTTCCACAGTGAGTATAACAAGCATGTTTTACTGCATATACTGACCGATTTTACTGTTGTGGGTTTAGTAACACTTTAATACTTCCCTGCATTAAGGTAAAAAATGTCCCAGAATTTGTATCACCCCTCCCTTCCCTATATACTTACTTGAGCACTCTTGATCCAGTGCTGTGCCCGTCTGCAGTAGTGCTGGCCTGTGTTCCTCTGCTCACAGGACAGAGAGGGGAGCAGCGGGAGTCACGGTCTGCTGCTGCTGTCAATCAAATCCTGGGAGCAGGGAGGGGCATGGGGCTTAGCCATGCTGTGTGTGTCTATGGAAACATACAGCCTGGCTTGGGAACAAGTCGACAGGTATACCCCCATAGCAAGCAGCTTGCTATGGGGGCACACATACAAGAGGAGGAGCCAAAATTGGAGGCAAGGCCATGTTATACTAAATCACTCTGTGCAATAGTATTGCACAGCGTAAGTATAACATGTTTATTATTTTATTTAAAAAATATCCTTTACAGTCCCATAACACTGTTCAACAGGTAAAAAGTTTTGGGCATAAAATTAGCTAATCTTACATAATTTTGGGGTGCTGAAAACGAAAATGGCCCTAAAAAATGTTGATTGGCTCTAGTTTCCATGATATATTCACCCATCTAATGACGTAAGCCATTCAAAATTATGATGCAACTTCAGCTGCATATTGCGCAATTGATACTGGTGACCAATAGAAAATTGCATGTATACTGAGATGATGCAATATTAGCCTTTAATTGCATGACTTCACTGCATAAAAGCTGCAGTATCTGTAGCTGATTGTAGTTCGACAGCGTCTTTACATTTCGTTTTATGCTTATATAGGCTACTCAGTAATGCCTCGAACTTGTGTGAATAAAGCAGATAATTTCTGCTATATCTGCGGTGAAATAACTTTTATCTCACAAAAAAGGAGGATAACAGGAATGATTAAGAAAGCCTACAACTTGTATTTTGGCTGCAAGATAGGAGACCAGGACACGAGCTGGGCACCACATATATGCTGCAATTCTTGTGGGACGGCACTGGAGCAATGGTTGAACGGAAAAAAGGCATCTATGCCTTTCGCTGTGCCAATGATTTGGAGAGAGCCAACAGATCATGTTAGTAATTGTTACTTTTGTATGGTGCCTCCAATTGTAAAAGGGCTAAATAAGAAGAAAAAGTTATCTGTGCACTATCCAAATATTCCATCGGCAATACGTCCAGTTCCTCATGGAGAGGGGCTACCAATTCCTAAAGCACCAGAATCCTTCGTGGTTGAGTCAAGTGAGGAAGAACCTGAAGCGTGTAGTCACGTGCAGTTGTAAGAGATAGCCCTTTCCTCGAATACAAGAGAAAAGCCAAGAGAAGCAAAACCGACACAAACTGAAGACAAAACTAGTGAGAATCCTAAGTATTAAAATGATTCAACTTAGCTTATGGCTATAATTTGTCTTGGTAATCCTATGCAATATATTATGCCATTTAGGCTTTGTTATGTAGTCAATATCACTTGCTTTATATTTGTGGAAAGACATCTATCTATATAATTATTGTGCATTATGTAGTCATTACACCTATAGTAGAAAACTTTCCGTTTACAGAAAAACTAGAGCCAATTGACAAATTTCATTGTTATATTTGAACTCAGAATGTGAAATTCATTAAGAAATGGATCCTTTTGTTTCCAAAACTGGCAAAAAATAAAAATTTGTTGAACAGTGTAATCATATGGTATATCACTGCAATCTGCTGTTAAATGACAGCACCTTCTAAGTAGGCACGTGTGAGTTTATGTTTTGATCTAATGACTACAGTTCACACTGAATCCGACTTTGAAGTTGCACGACTTCAAAGTCGAAAGGCAATGCGACTTCATGCACAAATGTCTATACAAGTTGCTCCCCATATCAGCAAAATTAGTGCAGGAACTACTTTTTTAATTGGGGTGCACCGATTAGAACAGTTCCATTGCCAATCATTGGATGCGATTTGTAATGTGATTTAAACCCTTTCACACAGGCGTTCAAGTCTGGATCTGTCCAGGGTAGATAAAAATCGATGATTTAAGAAAAAAAAAAAAAAAACTGGATTTTTTCAAATTTAAATCAGTTTATTTTTTAATTTAAATTGGATTTTTTTGATTTTTATCACATATTTTCATAAAATGCTTTTGGAGGAAAAATCTATCTAAAGATAGTTTTTTTTTTTAAAATACATAAAAATTTTTGTTTATTCAGCATGAAATGGAGCTTAGTTATGTAGCATGAGGCTGTACATTCTGCAGTATTTAAATTTTTGGTAAACTCATTCAATGAATCCAAGCTCTGCAAGTTGAGATAACATGCACTGCATTTATGCAATTTCACAGTAACCATGAGAAAAAACATGAAATGAAAAAATCTGAGTAGTGCTCCAGCTATGTGTGATTACCTTATTACCCTAAAATCGGTTCTAATATCGCTGTTTTACTAACCTGACAGCTTATTATTCTAAAAAGGAAACCTTCATTTGGTTTGCAAATATTAAAGATTCTAAATTCCAGCAAGAATGAGTTGGATTCCTTACATTTAAAGAGCACCTGTAATTTTAGATCCATCATGGCAGCGCCTGTTAGCGGGCGTCCACCCACCTGCTGCTGCTTATCCCTCACCTTGTTGTGTCACTGCCGCATCACCAGCCGTCCCATTAATGTGAATGGGACTGTTGGGGAGTCAACAGCGGGTCAAAGGAGCAGCTGCGGGACAGAGATGACAGTTGCTCTTTAAAAATTATGATTTAAATCGAGCCTTTTCATTAGAAATTTAAATCACAATTTAAATTATCTTGATTTAAATCAAATCCACCCTTGATCTGTCAGTTTTTCAGATGGGTCCAGACTGAAATCACAATACGTGTCTATGGGAGGGAGGATGTAAATGGATGATCATCTGTTTATATCTGTAACTGTTCAGGTCTGGTATTTTAGGTCCCTTTCACATTTAGTCTAGATCCGTCTGTCAGTTTTTCATACAGCGTATGTCTATTGGTGGATGGATGTAAACGGATGATCGTCAGCTTACATCTGTATCAGTTCAGGTCTGAAACAGCCAATGTCCAGATCTGTTGAAAAGGAACAGAACTGATGCAGACTTATGTAAACTGAACAGAACTGATATAAACTGATGTAAATTGAACTGAATTCAACCGATACAGGCCTCTAACACATGGATGTTCCGATCGGGTCCGCCTGCCCGTTTTCCAGGGGGACCTGATCAGAATCTTCATTCTCATCTATGGAGTAGCAGGTGTAAACAGACACATCTGTTTACACCTGCCGACATCCAATCCGATGCGCAAAAAAGGGACAGATGGGGATCCAATTCCTCTTCCGTCCATCGGAATGGGTCAGATGGAAACAGGCAAGCGGTTGGTTTTCATCTGACCGCTCATTGAGGAAAGCGAGCTGCTCTGTGTCCACTCTGCAGCGGAGCGGACACAGACCTGTTATCCGCTTGTTCAGCGGGGGATCAACGGAGAGATCCCCGGCTCAGCAAGTGGATCCACTAAACGGGTCCGCGCCATGTGAAAGGACCCATAAACTGATCTGAAGTGCAAATTGATGTAAACTGAGGTAAACAGAACTGAAGATGGATGTGCAACCTGGGTCAGGTTGACAGAGCTCACCTCTGTGTGCCATCGGATGTGGCAAAGAAAATGTTTTGCAGATATAGAACCTGTCAGTCAGAATATGTACAGGAATACCTCCCTGTACACACCAAGGTCTATCCTGATCTCACCCATTTTACAGCTCCATTCATCTATAGATGATAAATGGGCAGCACAGTGGCTAAATAGTTAGCACTGCCGCCTGGCAGTATTAGCGTTGTTGGTTCGAATCGCACCCACGGCACCACCTGCCTGGAGTTTGCATGTTCTTCCTGTCCCTGCGTGGGTTCCCTCTGGGTACTCCGATTTCCTCCCACACTCCAAAGACATGCTGGTAGGTGAATTGCATCCTGTATAAATTGTCCCTAGTATGTGTATGTATGAATGTGAGTTAGGGACCTTAGATTGTACACCCCTTGAGGGTTAGGGACTGATGTGAATGTACAATATATATGTAAGGCACTGCGTAAATTGACGGCGCTATAGAAGTACCTGAAATAAATAAATAAATAAATAAACCCTGTCAATTGTGGAAAGCTTTACTCTAGATGCAACTAGCTATGATGAATAATCCCTTGATTGGGTATGAGTGCAGCTATTAGAAGGAAAATCTGCAAATTTGTATTTGAAACATTACTAAAAACAAGTATATCAAAATCAAATCAAAATAATAGCAAGCAAATCAAAATGGAGCATAAGAAGTTCCTTTTATGTACTTCACAGTTAATAGAAAAGATGTTTTCACTGAAAATACACAACAGTTTACTGTAAGCACTGAAGTGGGTTTATCTTGTCAGAGAGTTAAACCTGGTACACACATTCAGATTTTTCCTGTTCAACCCAGTGGGCTGAACGGAGAAAAAAAAAAAAAACACAGATTGCTGTACTGATGTTAATGCAACAATCTTTCCCGTTGTGCCTCCTCCTTCCATTGGCTGCGAGTGCTGATCTGATGATGGTTTTTCCAGCATGTGCCTTCAACAAAGACTGATCCTTAGACCGACTTCTGTCAGAAGGACAGCTGTACACACGGTCCGAATGTCAGCCAGTTCCTGATGAACCGGACCATATTCAGACTGCGTGCACCCAGCTTTATGGTAGCATGATAATGAAATTGCTAAATATAAACAGGGCTTGGTCCTAACAGCCAACAAGATAAAAAGTGTGTGTACTGGTGTACGTTGTAAAGGGGCAGCGTGATTATTATTATACAGGATTTATATAGCGCCAACGGTTTGCTCAGCACTTTACAATATAACGGGAGACAATGCAGCAACAATACAGTTCAATACAAGAGGGTTAGGAGGGCCCTGATCCTTTGAGCTTACAGTCTAAGAGGGAGGGGCTAGTGGTACAATAGGTAATAACTGTGGGGGATGAAGTGGTTGGAAAAGTAGAGGATTCCAGTATTAGCAGAGGGCGGGATAGGCTTCCCTGAAGAGATAGGTTTTCAGTGATTGTCTAAAATAGAGTAGGCGATAGACTGATAGATTGGGGTAGGGAGTTCCAGAGGATGGGTGACACCCTTGAGAAGTCCTGGAGATGAGCATGAGAGGAGGAGACAAGGGAGCTAGAGAGTAGGAGGTCTTGCGAGGAGTGGAGTGTACAGTTTGGGTGATATTTAGAGATAAGATCGGTTATGTAAGTTGGGGCAGTATTGTGGACGGCTTTATATGTCATTGTTAGTGTTTTGAATTTTATCTGTTGGGCAATGGGAAGCCAGTGGAGGGATTGGCAGAGAGAGGAGGCGGATACGGAACGGTTAGTAAGGTGGATGAGTCTGGCAGCAGCGTTCATGATAGACTGAAGAGGGGATAGCCTGCGATGAGGTAGGCCAATGAGGGAGTTACAATAGTCGAGGCGTGATATGACAAGGGAGTGAATAAGTTGCTTAGTGATGTGTTGTTTATTTCTTTCATTTTTCACAAATGACACTTCATTAAATCTTTGCATTGCAGAGGTGAATTGACACACAGTGCACCGAGTTGGACTGTGTAAAAATGCATATATGCTACATTTTTAGGCAATGCACATGCACTGTATGATGTGAACAGGGTACTTGCCTCTGTGTTGACCCTGCATTGATCTACATCTCAGTGCAGATGGGGTGAACAAACCCTTGTGAAAACTGTACTAGTGCAGTTATTTAACAAAACAGACGGGGCCAATTTACTGCAGCCAGGTCCATTGTGGTGGATTTAACCACTTGCTGACTGCCCACTCGCACATACTTGTACGTCTGCAGTGTCTTCCAGGTTCAAAGCGTGGCAGTGTATAGTATTATCACTGATCACTGTATTAGTGTCACTGATGTCAGTTAGTGTACCTCCCAGCCAGCATCAGATAGTGTCAAATGTTCTAACTGGTAGGGTCTTTGGTTTATTTCAGTGTCTTATATAAAGGTATGTGGTACCAGTAAAACCATATAGACATTGTGTCTGCTCCTTGCAGCCTCCTTTTTATAGTGTCAGATGGTTTGCCACACTATCACAGTTCCACTATAAGTCGCTGATCACCACCAATACAAGTAGAAAAAAAAAAATACAATTCTAGTATATATACCAGAGTTTACTGAAACTTTCACACAAATCAATCACTGTGCACTTATTGGGGATTTTTTTTTACCAAAGACATGTAGCAGAATACATTTTGGCCTAAATGTATGAAGAAATTAAATTTTTATTTTTTTTTATTGGATTTTTTTTTTTTTCAAAATGTTTGGTCTTTATTCATTTATATAACAAAAAATACAAAAACCCAGTGGTGATCAAATACCACCAAAGGAAAGCTCTATTTGTGTTAAAAAATGATATAAATTTCATTTTGAGTTGCATAACTGAGCAATTGCCAGTTAAAGTAGCGCAGTGCTAAATTGTACTGGCCTGGTCATGAAAGGGATAAAACCTTCCAGAGCTGGTTAACCATTTGAATACCGGGCAATTTTACTCGTTCCTGCCCAGGCCATTTTTGCAGGTTTTAGCGCTCCCACACTTTGAATGGCAATTGCGCGGTCATACAACATTGTACCCAAACTAAAATTTTATCATTTGCTTCACACAACTAGAGCTTTCTTTTGATGGTATTTAATCACCGCCGGGGATTTTATTTTTTGCTAAATTATCAAAAAAAGACCAAAAATTTTGAAAAAAACCCCCACGTTTTTCTGTTTCTGTTATAAAAGTTTGCAAATAAATAATTGTTCTTCATAAATTTAGGCCGAGATGTATTCTGCTACATGTCTTTGGTGAAAATAACCCAAATTAGGATGTATTTTTTAGTTTGTAGGAAAGTTATAGAGTTCACAAACTATGGTATATATCTGAATATTGATCAATCCTGAAGTACTTACAGCCAATCTAATTTCTTGAGGTCCAAGAATGTCAGAATAGTACAGATATCCCCCAAATGACCCTTTTTTGCAGAGTAGACAGTCCGACGTACTTCATAAGAGGCATGGCGAGTTTTCTGAAGTTGCATTTTTTTGTCATAATTTTTTGGAAAATGAAAAAAATGCAAAAAATTATTTTCACTATTTTTTTTTTTTTTTTTTTTTACATACTGTCACCAGTGCAGTACAGCATCTTCATATAACTGGCATGGCGGTGATCAGGGACAGCATTTACCTGAATGACATCGATTCATTCAGGGTTTTTTTTTTTTGTGTGCTTTGGCCACAGCTAATCACATGACATGTGCATGTGATTATCTGTGACCATTCACAGCTAGACACTAGTATACAATGGATGGCATGAATGAAGCCATCCATTGTATACAACTGTCATGTGACCTGCTGTGATTGGTCACATGGTACCGGCAACGGGGCCGATACTCAGATCTGTCATCGGCCGTGTCCGAGGTACACGGCTGTTGACAGATCGCCCCGCTGCGCGGCTCTGCAAGCGCGAAAAGTGTGCAGGAGGATGCCATTTGGCGTCCACCCGGAAATCCAATACATTTTTCCGTCCGCCTTTTGGCTATTGGCCGGGCGTGTATTGGTTAAAGAAGTCCTACAGAAATAAAAAACCCAGGGGGTCCATTGCATATAGCACTTGTTCCCATTAAATTCTGTGCAGGGTTTGAGGAGCAGTGTGGTCAGATGTCTGTCAAACAGACAAGCTGGAAAACTTTTCTTGATCACCTGCTGTGGGTCCTTGCGAGCGGATTCCTTTATTCATCTTGCTTGTGTGGATGGAGAAAACAGTTTTTTTTGTCATTCGGCTTTCTGCCTGAACGGAAGAAGACAATGTATGGCTTGCTTAAGTGAGGGAAATTCACTCTATAAGAGCCCCAGAAAACAGTAAAAACCCATGCAACTAACTAAAATGAAAAGTGACAGGAGCCGCCAGTGAAAAGAAACGCATGATCCTGAAAGGGGGGGGTGCAGTTTGAAGGTTGGGAGGGAGCAGCTTGGCACTATGTTCCACCCTAAACATGGGTGTAACGTGTAAAATGGCATACATGATGGACTTAGCCTTTAAACAAAAGGCCTGATTAAGACTTAATTGCAGCCCTGACAGTCTATAATGAGTCACCCCTGCTAACTGGCTGCAACAGTAAAAACAAATAGGCTGTACCTTGTGAATAGGAAAAACAAAGCCTACTTTTTATTCTTTAGTAAAACCACCCATCCGTGTACACAAGGCTGGATGCAGAAAGATGGTAAAACAGGTATAAAAAAGGCTTGATTAGAATAAAACAGTGAAACATATTGGGTTAAGGGGGAGAGGAATATATTCACATTTTAGCATATCTCATGTCAACATAAGACATGCTAAATAATGTATAAATGTATATATTACCCTTTACAGATATCCCAGTACTAGTTGCAATGCTTTGCTCTCCAGAAGGAAGATGCCATCTTTGTTCAGGCATTTCCAGGATCATTATCTACTTCCTGGACTGAGCCGATAGCTCAGGAATATTACAATCATGTAAATCCAGCTACCTGTGCAGTTCTTGGCTGTGCTCACAAATGAAGGGAGCAGCGCTGTCTAAATTCCTAAATAAACACACTATATAGCCAAAAGTATTAGTACGCCTGCCTTTACACGCACATGAACTTTAATGGCATCCCAGTCTTAGTCCGTAGGGTTCAATATTGAGTTGGTCCACCCTTTGCAGCTATAACAGCTTCAACTCTTCTGGGAAGGCTGTCCACAATGTTTAGGAATGTGTCTATGGGAATGTTTGACCATTCCCATAGACTGTGAGCCAGGCCTTTTTGTCCAACAACAGTACCTGATTTCACAGTTTCCGTTCTAATTCATCCCAAAAGTGTTCTATCAGGTTATGTTCAGGACTCTGTACAGGCCAGTCAAGTTCCTCTGGTACTAGAATTATTGCACTCATTCTGGCGTGCGAGGCGATATGTAACATGCGTATCGCAATCTAAGTTTTCCTGTGTAGGTGCCCCAGCACGTGATTTTATGTTTGTGCGTACATATGTGGGGGTGGGGGAAAATTGGGGGGTTATATGCTTGGGTGTAACTTCCATTTAACAAAAAAAAATTTTTTTTTTAACTTAACTTGATAAGATTTTGATGATTTTATGGTGACAGGTTCTCTTTTTAAAAGACCCTGGATATCTCCCCTGCGCTCCCCTGAATGTAATACAGTACACATCGCTCCACATTACATTCTTTCCCGGCCTCTAAAACCAGGAATCTGTCAAACAGGGACCCGGAAGTGATGTCACATCACTTCCGGGTCAGGACAAGAAGGGAAGGGGAGCAGATGTGTCCTCCCTCCCCTATACCACATCCTGCCGGTACCCACTGAACCAGTCCTGGGCCTGCAGATGGGCAAGCGGAGCCCGGGACATATAGTGGGCATGGGGGAAAGGCTGGCACTGTGGGCTGTGTGGAAGCAATCGGGTGGCAGCACTGCCGCCCAAATGCTTCCACCTGACAGGTGGCAGCAGGGCTAAATGCAAAACAAACTACCTGCCCAACGCCCGGAACTGCATGTCCCTGGAGTTGGGCATTATGATTTACATATCCCTGCTTTACATATAGTTTTGTTAACACAAACATAAATATTCAAAATGTGATTCATGCTCTGTGCCACTCCAACACACATCAACACTGGTGACTGTAATGTACTTCAGGTATGTACTCCACAATGGGATGCATCCAAAAAATCCCGTAGTGCCCCGATTTCAAACTTCACTCACCCGATATATTTTACCTCGTATTAGCAAGGGAGTTAAAAAGCACTCCAGAAAGATCTTGGTTCCCGTGCTACTCATTTATCTTGTAAAGCTTTCATCCAGCTCAATGGTGTCTCAGTATATCCACCAAATACAAAAAAAGGAGAGGGAAGAGGAACCCCACATAAAAAAAAAAAAAAAAAACTGTTGCTTTATTCAATGGAAGGAATAAAAATATTGCATTTACAAGTTAAAACTATCAATAACCACTTTTTGAAACCATAGGAAATATCAAAGGAGAGAGAGGAGCGCACACATAGTGTAGCATGCATAAAAGAGTTTAATACAAAGACTGCTCCTGACAGTTCTGCACTTCCTGTCAATGCCCAATGTTTGTGTCCATCTCTCTTCCATCCCGAGAGAGCTGCACAAGCTTCTATGGATCCACCCCCCCGAGCCAGCCTTTATACTCAGCAGGTAGCAGGATTGCCTCAAAACGCGATCCCTGTATATTAGGGTACACAGTGGTGACAGCAGGAGGCTTTTGGCTCTTGGACTCCAGACCCTACAAGAGCTCCATCCATTTCTGCTGGCAGGGTCAGCCCATGCTTTCCCTAGCCAGTGGCCAAGGCGGAGATCTAGGATAACTCTTACATTGACTCTGGACCTACCCTCTAAACCAGCAGACAAGCCTCTATATACCACAGTTATATGTGAGTGCAACCACTGATTTTATTATGTCCATTAATCTCTTGTATGCATGCCACACTTTCCCTCTCCTTTTATGTTTTACACAGCTTTGCAGCACCAGCCCACACAGCTCAGCAACACCCTCTTAGTTATAGCAGCTTTTGGACTGTTTTTAATCTGGGCTACCCACCTGTAGATATTATATCCATATTGCCTTTTCACTGTCTGCATGTTTTAATCATTGATTAGATGTATATTGTACTCTTGGATTAATTTATCTTCAGCCTCATTTTTAGGATTTAGGTTTTTTTTCCCCATCACACTCACACAATCCTAACTAGGCTAGTGGACACTCTTATTGGGCTCATGAAAGCTATTTAAACTACATGTGACATTTTCATGGGGGTGAGAGCAGCATGTTACAAAGGTTTTCCTGTGACACTATCCACTTTGGCTTTCCTACCCACACTTCCAATATGGCCGCAGTGCGCTTCAAGTAGCGCATATAACATCACCCAGAAGTTTCTCTACGTTTCATCATAAAAAAAGCGACACCCTGAGGATGTTTTCTCAGGACGATGCTTCTTGAAATGTGTAGGGCAGGACTTCTGGGTGACGCCATATCCCCTACTTGGAACGCACAGTGGCCATATTGGAAACCGTGCTCCCTGATTTTAAAAAGCGTTTGCTAATGGTTTTAACATGTAAGCGCAATATTTTCAATCCTTCCAATGAATAAAGCTATATTTTCGCTATGTGAAATTCTCCTTCCCTCCTCTTTTTTTTGTACCTTGTGGATATACTGTGGAGATATACCAAGGGGCAATAAGGAGACACCACTTAGCTGCATGGAGACTTAACAAGAAAACTGAGTGACATTGAAACCAGGATCGCTCTTTTTGACTCACTTGTAAATACACAGGGTCAAACATATCCGGTGGTGCAGTGGGAAATCGGGGCACTACAGGATCTTTTGGATGCATCCCATTGTGGACCACATACTTGAAGCACATTACAGTCACCAGTGTTGATGTGTGTTGGAGTGGTACAGAGCATGAATCACATTTTGGATGTTTATGTTTGTGTATCACTAGGAAGCCACGAACTCTAAGATCTGCCTCTTACAGGTGATAGCATTGAGGAAGGTAACCTCCTCAGTGGGTTTGGATAAGGGAATACCCCTAAAAGGGGTTTTAAGGGCAGCCTCTGAAGTGCTAAAAGAACCCGTTTGAGATCCTATCATGTTACTGGGGAGCCTAAAGGGGGTAGTAATAAAAGCGACAGCCCAGACTAAAGCCTTCACTAAGGAGTGAGAAATAAGCAGTCTTTAAAAAAGGATAGCAAAGGCTGAGATCTGCTCTTTGATGGTGCTTAAGGCAAATGTTGATCCAGACTTGACTGAAGGAAAGACAAGATTTGTTCTACGGAGTACTTCCTAGGAAGGACCTTTCTAGATTAACAGTATGCAAATGTTTCCAGATACAATAGTAGACTTTGTGAGAAGTTGATCTCGTAGCCTTCAGAAGTGTAAGGATGTTTGAATGCGATAGGCCCCTGTCCGTCAACAGCTAGGACAGCTCACCAAAGCCAGTGCCCAAGCTAGAATGAGATTTTCTTGTCATTGAGCTGCACAACTTCTGTTGCCTCTCTGATAGTTAATGTAAGCCACTACTGTGGCATTATCCAACTAGATTTTGCTTGCTTAACCTCACATTCAAGGAGTCCAGCGTTGAAGGGGCAAACTGCACCGAGTTCCAGAATGTTGATGGCTCCTCCAGGAAACGTATATCAAGAGGGTATCCAGGACTGGGAGAAAGGATTTCCCGGACTCCATTTCCATTCCAGTACTGCCTTGAATGAAGCTACCATCAGACCCAGAACCCTCATGCAAAAGCGAATAGAGGGGTGGCTCTTGGACCGAAGGGTTGGAACATGTGAGCAAAGGGACAGTAGTTTGCCGTGGGCAAGGAAGACCCTGGATAGGGCCATATCCAAAACTCGGCGCAGATACTCCAAGCAATCAGTTGGATCCAGAGTCGATTTCTGGAGATTGAGGACCCATCTGAATTTCAAACAAAGGATTTCCCAGCAGCACTTACCAGCCAGCCTGCAAAACAACCAACTTGGCCCTGACTAACAGTTTGCGTTAAAAACAGAGGGTTTTGTTTCCACACATTTGCAACTACATGTATAAGCCACAGTCCCGTGTCAATGGATAGGTTAAGGGCAGGTGTGCCTGGAGGAGCCCATCCCTCCTTAAAAGGTACAGGGACACATGTGACGCCCAGCTATACCTTAACCTATCCATTGATATATGTGCTCTTACTATGGAGACTGTTGAAAATTTAGAGTTAGGTCCACAGTATACAGAGGACCCTTGATGCAGTACTGTGGCTTATGCATGTACTTGCAAATGTGTGTAAACAAAACCCTCTGTTTTTAACCCATCTGAATTTCCACAGAATTGGCACGGTCCGCTGGATATTGCCTGTCAGGATCTGGACCTTTAGCAGTAAACTGTCTATAGATATTCCACTGTGTGGACATCCTGACAGCGAAGCACAGCTAAGACAAGTGATAGCACCTTGGTATAGACCAGAGGTGCTGTGGATAGTCCAATAAGAAGGGCAACAATTTGTTAATGCTGCATGCCCACAGCAAACTGCAACTAGTGTTGATGAAACAGTAATGTGTAGGTAGGCATCCTAGATGTCCATAGAAGCCAGAAGGTCCTCTTTCTGTCTTAGGGACAGCGAAGAGGTTTGAGTAGAACCCTTGGAATACTCCCTTGTTTAGGACAAGGGCAATGATACCTTAAGAGAGGAGCCACTGGAGAGTAGTGTATAGATCTGCATGCTTTTGTGAGCAGGATGGCAAATCTGAGAGAATGAAGCAGGTGGAGGCAGAGACAGAAACCCTAGTTTGTAACCTCTAGATATGACACTCTGGACCCAAATGTCGGATGTCTTGAGACTAGATGGCCAACAGATATCCCTCCATTAAGACAAGTGGGGCAAATCCTCATTATCAAGACGGCTTGTTCCCGGACTTGGTGAGTTTGGAGAAAAACAAGGATGAATTTGGACCACTAGAGAAATTAAAGTAACTTTTTTGTCCCAGAAGGTGATGGGTCACCCACAGGAGCGTTTGTCTTCTTTTTCTGGGGTTTGAAGGTACCTCCAGTGACTTACTTGTTCTAAAAAGTCATCAAAAAGGCTTTCATCATCAAAGGACATTCTCTCAAGATGCCTCTTGCAAAGAAGTTCCGCAGACCAATAATTGAGTCAGAGGGCCTGGATCTGTATAGCCCTGTGTGGCTAACATAATGTGTTGCAGTATGTGTCAAGGTGAGAGGCTAGAGCTGGATCCAGTGCTTGAAGCAACATTACAGGCTGGCTGCACTTAACCACTTGCTGACTGTGCTATAGCCGAATGACAGCTACAGTGTGGTCATCAGTTCTAGGAGGGCATCATATGACCGCACACCCACTGTGGAGCGCACCTGGCACACCCTGTGATTGCTGTGTCCATCAGACACAGCTCTTCACAGATTACGGTAAAGGGTCAATCACAGCAACCCTTTACCACGTGATCAACTTTGTCCAATCACAGCTGATCGCGATGTAAACACTATTGACAGTTATTGGCAGCACTTTCCGCATGCTGTCACAGCCTAGTACTCCCCTTCCTGACCAGGCCATTTTTTGCGATACGGCACTGTGTTAATTTAACTGACAATTGTGCAGTCATGCAATGCTGTACATAAATTATATTTCCTTTTTTTCCCCACAAATAGAGCTTTCTTTTGGTGGTATTTGATCACCCCTGCATTTTTATTTTTGGCGCTATCAAAAGAAAAAGACCAACAATTTTGATAAAAAAAAATATATTTTTTACTTTTTGCTATAAAACATATCCAGTAAAAAAAATCTATCTGGGGCGATCAAAGGGTTAATTGTGTGTATAATAAAATGTGAAATCTTGTGAGCTATTATGGTGTATACACAAAATCAATAGAATATATAAATATGTGATTATGTGAAAGCAATTATTAAATAATTGATAAAATATAATCCAAGTGATTTAAAATGTGTGGGTTGCCTACACTATACACACTCATACTAGTGTGTCACAGTAAATAAAACTTAATGAGTGTCGCGTTCCACTGACAATGATACTCAAAATATAGAATGTATAAGGTGTATGAACATACATGTGAGGGAAAATTATATTGAATGAAATATAATAAAATAAATAAAAATTAAATAAAATATTAGTCCAACATCAATTGAAAAGTGACCGTGCAAATTTCTTTAAGTAATCCGTGATTCTAATATATCTTCCAGTGATGTAAGACGAGGTAAATATTGTGCAGTCCACCAATCTTAAACTGTGTGCACCTTCACCAGTTATGCTGTCACCTGGCATATATGACCAAAACGTTAAGTGAGGTCATACATATGTAAAGCGCTGCGTAAATTGACGGCGCTATATAAGTACCTGTAATAAATAAATAAAGGCTTGGTCCCTTTAATTGGACTCAGATGAACAGATGGATATATCCCTAATCCCTGGATGGACTTTTCCCTTTTCCCAGTAGAGGGTCTCGCCGCTTCCCAGGGACCTTTTCCTGAAGGTGTATGGATGGATGGAAATGATTATTTCCCCCTGATGAAGCCACGTGACCCGGTGGTGTACCACATAGGGGAGGGGCTCTGACATCACAACGCTTAAAGGCAACACACAGCAAGTATGTTGGAGCTTGTAAAAAACATTGAGGATCCTTTATTTTACACACAAAAGCGATTTTGACTTATCTATGTGAGCGTACTATACTTGTTTAATGCATATTTTAAAAAAGAAGATAAGGCACTATATCCTATTCTTACATTACATGGCACCTATACATATGGAGTAAAAATCCTAAGGAAGTGAAGAGAACCTCTAGTGGGAAGAGGGATAACTCCATCCATCTCCAGGAAAAGGTCCCTGGGAAGCGGCGAGACCCCCTACTGGGAAAAGTCCATCCGTCCATCCATCCATCCAGGGATTATGGATATATCCATCTGTTCATCTCTGAGTCCAATTAAAGGGACACAAGCCTTTATGACCTCACTTAACAGTTTGGTCATATATGCCAGGTGAGAGCATAACTGGTGAAGGTGCACACAGTTTAAGATTGGTGGACCGCACGATATTTACCTCGTCTTACATCGCTGGAAGATATATTAGAATCATTGATTACCTAAAGACATTTGCACTGTCACTTTTCAATTAATGTTGGACTAATATTTTATTTAATTTTAATTTATTTTATTATATTTCATTCGACATAATTTTCCCTGACATATGTATGTTCATACACCTTATACATTCTATATTTTGAGTATCATTGTCAGTGGAGCGCGACACTCACTTGGATTTATTGGTTATGTGCTGTTTACATAATGTGCTGTGTTTTACTAGGGAAACATGCTGCTGTGTATTTCTCTGCTGTGTGTGTTGTTTATACACAGGTCTCTCCCTTGTCAGTATTACTAGATGATCGCCGGGTGCCAGTGGGGAATCTCTGTGATTGACATCCGTAGCTGCAGCGCCCCCTACCCAGAAATGCGAATCACGTATATATACACGTGATTTTGTGCAGCCCTGCCACACTGTAGCAGTATTTGTACTATAGGGTGGTGGGCAAGTGGTTAAAGGGTCCACTTTAGGCACAAGATTTCTGTCTAAACTGTAAGGAACTGATTTACCTCCATCTTTATAAGCCTGGCCATAGATGATCAAAATGTGGTTCGTTCAGCAAGGATGGAATGAATTTCAATCAATTTATGGCCATTCTCGCTCGACAGAAAGGCCACTAAGAATAATCTATGGACAACAATATTTTCTTTGGCATGTCAGTGGCCTGCAAGTTTGATTCACTTGTAAAAGCAATCAACACAAGCGTTTAAAACTAAGGGCATAAAACAGGAAGGAAGCAACAGCTGTTTATCACAGAGGGTTCTTACCTGAGGTTGTACTTCTGTACAAATATTGCTGTCACTGAGCTCCTTTATGATAGGGGGCTCCATAGGTGATGTCTGTAGCTCTGACCTATCTTCTTGTACTGAGTATGGACTCCCTTCTTTCTCTTCTTCCACCTGCACTGCTGATCTCCCCTGCTGCGATCTCTCTACCTGTGTTACATATGTAGTGACTGCTCTGTCTCCTTCTTGCACTTTGTGTGTACTTCCCACTAACTGTCCTTTCACCTGCAATGCTGATCCCTCTGGCTGTGTTCTTCTGTCTTCCTGTATCATGTGTGTACTGTCTGCCTTCCTATCTACCTGCACTGTGTATGTACTAGGTGCTCTCTCTCCTTCCACCTGCACTGTATATGCACTTCCCGCTATCCCTCTTTCCACCTGCACTGCTGATCTCTCTGGTGGTAATCTTCTGTCTTCCTGCACCATGTTTGTGCTGTCTGCCCTCTCTTCTTCCACCTGCACGGTGTATGCAGCTCTATCAGTCTGCGATCTCCTGTCCTCTTGTACGGTGTATGCACTACCTTCTCTCTCTCCTTCCACCTGCACTGCTGATGTTTCTTGCTCTGCTCCCCTATCTTCCTGTACTGTGTATGCATTCCCTTCTGTCTCTCCTTCCACTTGCAATGCCGATCCCCTATCCTGTTCTGTGCCTGCACTCTCCCTTTCCACCTGCAATGCTGATCCCCCTGGCTGTGATCCCCTATCCTGTTCTGTGCATACACTTTCCCTTTCCACCAGCAATGCTGATCCCCCTGGCTGTGATCCCCTATCCTGTTCTGTGCATACACTTTCCCTTTCCACCAGCAATGCTGATCCCCCTGGCTGTGATCCCCTATCCTGTTCTGTGCATACACTTTCCCTTTCCACCAGCAATGCTGATCCCCCTGGCTGTGATCCCCTATCCTGTTCTGTGCATACACTTTCCCTTTCCACCAGCAATGCTGATCCCCCTGGCTGTGATCCCCTATGCTGCTCTGTGCATGCACTCTCTCTTTCCACCTGCAATGCTGATCCCCCTGGCTGTGATCCCCTATGCTGCTCTGTGTCTGCACTCTCCCTTTCCACTTGCAATGCTGATCCCCCTAGCTGTGATCTCCTATCCTCATGCACTTTGTATGCACTCTCTCCTTCCACCTGCTCTGCTAATTCCCTATCCTCCTGTACTGACCTCTCTCCTTCCACCTGCAGTGCTGCCCCCTCTGGCCGTGCTATGTTCTGCACAGGGTATCCAGCTCTCTCATGCTCTGGCAGTGACACGGTGCCCTGCCCTCCCTGTTGTTTCTCTGAGTCGCTTAGCTCCACTCCTTGTACACAGTGTCTGCTCATAGAGTCCTGGCCGGAATGAGGCACTATAGACGGTTCCTCTGTCCTCTGGGGCCCCTCCTGTGGTGGCTTCCATTCCCGTCCAGCTTCCTTTCTTCTCTTGGCACTGATGTAGTTCCATGTAGCAATTGCCGCTCCTCCGGTAGCAGCCAGAAGAGCAGCAGCTAGCCCCATCTCCCTGAGGAAAGACATCCCTCCCGCCTTCTATGTACTCCACCTGTTCTCCCTACACAGGACTACATCCAGGGGTACCATGTGTACGGACCACAACACGGCCCCGCCCACACATCCTCCAATACTTCCGACAGCGAGAGCCAGAGCTGGGAGTGGTAGTCATAGAGCCGGAGGGAGCGGAGCAGTGCCCTCTGTGGATGGTAAGTGTCATAGTCATGTACACAGGCAGGACACTCATACACCGGGGAGGAAAGCGATGCCATAGACTGCCATAGAGGAGGTGACATACACACCACCCCAGGGGCGGGCTGACAACTCATGGGGCCCCCGGGCAATAGGGGATCATGGGACCCCTGTGTCCTTGCCCAATCTCAAAAAAGCCTATGAAAAAGGTACCAGGGGCATCTCATGGGGCCCCCTACTGACCCCGGGCCCTCGGGCAGTGCCCAAGTGCTCAAATGGTCAGTCCGCCCCTGCACCACCCATGTGTGCCTCATGAAGATGGCAATCCTTTATTAACCACGTGCCGTCCAGAGGATTTACCCCCCTCCTGACCAGGCCATTTTTTGCTTTACGGCGCTGTGTTACTGTAGCCTCCCTAGCGGTCTGATTATGTCAGTATTTCTGTGCTCAAAGTGGGACATTTTTTTGCATGGAAATATGTTCTTATTTTATTGTAGGTCTGTAATTTTTAGGAATAACTCACTGAAATCTGTCTGAACAAGAGTCTAGTAAACATCCCGGGTATGTTAACATTTGAAACACAAAATCATAAATTATAATTTAATAAATAATCATAAAAAATAATAATATAATAATAATAAATTTAATTCCATAATATAATCAAACCGAAAACACTGAAATTTGAAATATAGCGCCAAGTTCGCACATCACTGAGCTCAGTCGCAGAATCATTTTCAGTGTCTGATGCCGAATTTCCCCACAAATCATTATCACTCAATTCTGCAAGTGGTTCTAATTTACTATCGCTGTTCTCTAGCTGGTCTAAAACTGCTTTTGACCTAAAGGGACGCTTTTTGGACGCCATGGACGTTTCTCAGTTTCCAGGCAGAAAGAACAGTAAAATTGCAGGCAGGGCACAGGACAAAGCACTAGGGACAAAATGTATGTGAAATGCTTTGACACAGTAATGTTATACTATGTGATTTTAGTGAATGTCACTTTTTGTCATTTTTAAATTTCCCACCATTCCATCCCCCGTACGTCCCGACGTCGCAGGGGACGGAACCCAGATGACAGATGCTGGCATCGGCCGGAGGACATTGCCAGGGACACTGCAGGAGCGAAGGACAAGGTAAGTGAAGAAGAGATCCTGGAGCAATGCTGCAGGGTATTCCTGAGTGTAGATCGGGGTTACCGCTTGTGGTGCTGAAACTTTACCGCGAGCTACACTCGGGAATACCTCCAGGGAGGTTAACTGACAATTGTGCGGTCATGCAACACTGAAATTTATATCTTTTCCCCACGAATTTAGCTTTCTTTTGGTGGTATTTGATCTCCTGTGCGGTTTTTATTTTTTGTGTTTTAAACAAAAAAAGGTCGACAATTTTGAGAAAAAATCTTTTTGACTTTTTGCTATTAACCTCTTCCATACCGGGCACTTTTACCCCCTTCCTGCGCTGTGTCCCTCGGACACAGCGGATCACCGATCAACGGAAAGAGCCGAAGACATCAGCTCTGTCATGTGATCAGCTGACAGCTCGTGAGGAGAAGAGAGTTGGTAAGCAACATTTCTCAGAGGGGACATGTACAAAGATCACCAGTGTGCCCTGATGACCATTGTGCTCTGATGCTCAGTGTAGCCTCATCAGTGCCACCTGTTAGTGTCCATCAATGCCACCTGCCAGTGCTCATCAATGCCACTTCCCAGTGTCACATCAATGCCACATATCAGTGCTTACCAGTGCACATCAATGCCACATATTAGTGCCCATCTGAGCTGCCTTTCAGTGCCACCTATCAGTGCTGCCTAACAGTGCCAGTCAGTGCCGCCTATCAGTGCCATATATGAGTGCTGCCTTTCAGTGCCCATCAGTGATGCCTGTTAATGCCCATCGGTGCCACCTACCAGTGCCTCCTCATCAGTGCCATCTATCGGTGCAGCCTATCAGTGCCCATCACTGCAGCCTCATTAGTGCACACCAGTGAAGGAGAAGAACAGAAACTAAGAAAAAACTTTTTTTTTCAAAATTTTCAGTTGTTTTTGATTTGTTTAGGAAAAAATAAAAAACCCAGAGGTGATTAAAGACCACCAAAAGAAAGCTCTGTCTAAAAAAAGATAAAAATTTCATATGGGTACAGTGTTGCATGGCCACACAATTGCCATTCAAAGTGTGACAGCACTGAAAGCTGAAAATTGTCCTGGACAGGAAGGGGGTATAAGTGCCCTGTAGGCTAGTGGTTAAAGAAACATCAGGGGTCTAGTAGTCTCCTGGTATCTCCCCTGCACACCCCTAAAGCTAATCAAGCACGGATCCTGGCCACACTAACCAGGGAATGAGAGGAAGTGATGTAGAACTTGTTGCTTCTGAGTTCATTCACAGAAGGGTGGATCAGCAAACTACAGTGGGTGGAAAAGTAATCGCTTCACTGCTGTAGCAGCCAAGTGTATAAATGTGCAAGCCTGGCGGCAAAAGGGTTAAGGCCTCATTCACACACCATTTATGTGCCAGCTGCAGTAAAAGTCAAGCATATTCCTGCTGCTAGATTCCCAGGTATATGCGGATACTACCAGGCACGGAACCTGTACAAAGCATTGACAATTTGATAATGGCCATGGGTGTTCAGATGTAATCACACATGAAATGACTACCAGCAGTTAGGGAAAGATGATGGCTTCCCAGCACAGAGATTACACTGTCACAGGCAGCACCAGGTCACTAGTTATGATTAGAAGCCAGTGGGATGGGGTCCCAATCATGTGACCACTGTGACAGCCAACTACAGTGACCGCGATTGTGAATTTTGCTGTCCTCCAATGTAAAGACACAATTAAAAGGCTATCAGGAGAGGGTGGGAAGGGTTTAGAAATATAGAAATACTGCAAGTGCTCCTGCCTGAGATCACAACAGCTGTCCTTGCAATAAGCCAAGGAATGATGTCACCAAGACAAAAAAATGCTATTCCTTGCTACAGGATCAATGTAAAATTGTTACTGGGACAGGAGGTGGTATGAAATCTCACATTTTACATTTGTCACTTTTGTCTGCATTTGAAAATCTTCCAATGGGAACAAATGTTCCTGTGAAACTGTCTAATAATGTCTATACAAGTGAATTTGTGAATATGTAAATACGAGCATTCCTATACAAGCAATGTATATCCTATTAAAATATTTAGTGATGCAACACACACACAAGCTTTTGTAGACACGCCTCTGAGTGTATTCCCCATATCTGCCTGGAGTTTGCATGCTCTCAGTGTGCCTGTGTGGGTTTCCTCCGGGTACTCCGGTTTCCTCCCACACTCCAAAGACATGCTGGTAGGTTAATTGGATCCTGTCTAAATTGGCCCTAGTATGTGTATGTATGAATGTAAGTTAGGGGCCTTAGATTGTACACCCCTTGAGGGTTAGGGACAGATGTGAATGTACAATATATATGTAAAGCGCTGCGTAAATTGACGGAGCTATACAAGTACCTGAAATAAATAAAAAAATTAATCTCCCCCATTTTTTGAGTCCTCAGTTTTGTAGCAAGCAATGCAGTGTAACCCAGCAGTAGAAGTAAGAGAGGCATGTGTTTAGCACTGTTCTCCAAGGTTTGAAATTTACAGACAAGTCACAATTTCTCGTCTTAATTGTACAGTACAAGACACAGGCAGAGTATTCATAGAGCCTAGGATGTCATCAAGCAAGGAAGGAGAAAGGTGGGCAACAACTAGGCACACAAAACTGTGCCAACAGGCCCAACAACAAATGTCAGCTGACATAACTTCAGAGTGTGGCTGCAAGAACCTATGAAAAGGTATTCATATAGGACCAGATGGCACCCTTACAAAGCTGTGTAACAGATGTATGGTGCCAGAATGCACAGGGAAAACACATCGACTTTGTGGAGTGAGCATGTAATAGCACAGGAGGGATTTTGGCCTTTAGAGTGCAAACTCTGGCCATGAGTTTTCTTACCCATTTAGCGATGGTAAACTTGGAAGTGGGATATCCCTTATAAGGTCCTGTGGGCAGGATGAATAGGGAGTCTGTCTTGCCTGATAGAAGCTGTTACTTTGTGGCAGACACTGGTGGATCTATGTTAAGGCAGCCAAGAGCGATTTCTTGGGGTGCTTTAGAGCAGGGCACAAAGTTGGAAGGACTATGTCATCATTGAGTTGGAAGACTGATACCACCTTAGTAAGAAAAGATGGTCCTAGGCATAAGACTATCATGTCTTTCTGAACAATGACTCCTTCGAAGAGAGAGCCACTATCTCAGAGACACATATGACAGACATTATAGCAACCAAGAAGGCCACATTGCAGGAGATACCTTGTATAATCTAAGGGGATTTCCCTCATGGATTCGAAGAGTGGTTTATGCAGGGAAAATTAAATTCCAAGGAAGCACCTGGGGCCTGATCCGAGGCACATCTTGAACAAAGTTTCTAACAAGGGAGAGTGAGGTCAGAGATTTCTAAGAAAGAACGGACAAGGTCAAAGCATGTTCTTTCAGGCTGCTTAAGGCCAAGTTCTGGTCCCAATTGTAGGATGGTCAGAATGGAAGACACAGAGTAATCCCTGGGATTGAACTGCCAGTGTTCACAACAGGAAAAAAAGGATTTCCAGGTACAATAATAGATATTTCTAGAAGTGGCTTTCATTTTTTCTTTTACCAAAGTAGGATGAAAGACTCAGAGATCCCTCTGTCATTTTAGACCTGGGCTTCAACAGCCATGCCATTAAAGCCAGAGGCTGAAAAGAAGGATGGAATAGCCCTGAGACAGTCTGTTGGGAAAAGGCCAGGGACTGTCTCCTAGTAGCCCGATTATGTCTGTGTACCAAGTTTTTTTGAGCCAGCTTGGTGCAGTGAGAACCACCAATTTCTTCTATTGCTCTATTTTGTGGAGCAGGTGAGTTAGAATTAGCACTGGAGGGAAGCCATAGGTTAGCTTGAATTGAGACCAGGGAATTCTCAAAACATCCAATGCCTGCCCAAAAACAGAGGGATGTCTCTTTGATCTCAAGTCCCAAATGTGAGTTCTGAGAGAGAGCCGTTTTGTTTCTGGATGGAAACGTTAGTTTGGGTGGTGTCTAGAATCAACTCCAAATATTCCAAGCAAAGGTTGTTGATTGGAAGTTGATCACCCAACTGAAAGCTCAAAGCATCTGAATTGTCCTGTGTACAGTTGCAGATTGCTGGAAGGAAGAGGAGTCCTCCAGAAGAAGATTACGTAGATAACATGTGATCTGGATGTAGGGCAAGAAGAGGTATGAGGACTATTGTGGATATTGTGGGAGCAGAGGATTGGCCAAATGGCAATGTGACAAACTAGAAGTGATTGTCAGAACACGCTGATCAGGTGGATATATGGAAATATGCAGGGGGATATCCAATATGCCTACCTGAATATTCCCATTTATCCAACTGATCAGCGTATCTGTTTCAGGATTTTCAGGCCAAAAAGTGGACAAATAACCCTGTTGAGTTTTTGTACTGTAAGCAGGTTTGAATATGCTCCTTTCAACCTGTCCTGTAGGGGTAATTGCACAACTGCTCCCTGGAACAAGAGATGGTCCAAGGCATTCTGCAAATCTGGGTGTCCTTGGGCAGACTTTGGCTGACTGAGAGAAGGGGTGAGGGGGTAGAGCTTTGAAATATACTTTGTACCCATTTGAAATCACTGATTGAACCCACAGGTCTGGGACATCTGTGACCCAGAGATAGACAACTATAACAGACATTCCCCCACTCTTAAGAGTGAGGGTGCCCCTTCATTGGGATGAGGGCTTTGGGGAAGACTTGGTGGACTTTGTGGACCAAATCTTGCACCAAAAAGAAGGGCTGAACTTGGATTTTAAAGTTGAAATCTGGGATGAACATTGAAGAGGTAGAGGTTCCCAAGGAATGGGAATTACAAAATTTCCACTGTGGAAGAGGAACTTTTCTTCCAGCTTCAGCTGACCAGGCGTTAAGCCACCGGATTCTGCATGTGATTGGAAATCAGCCATTCTGGAGATTTGTGTCATAAATTGCTCTAGGACATCCACTTGAAAGAGCAGAGAAGGTAATTACTCCGTTAAAAGTAATTTTGGAAAACAGTATCATGTTAACTGTTCATGGTCTTAGTCCAGTTAGCTGCAATTTGACAAAACGACATTGCAGCAAAAGCTGGTTGCAGAGCTGAGCCTTCAAGTGTAGAGCCTTTAAGATCATTTCTTACTTCCTATCTGCAGAATCTTTAAATGAAGGAACATCTCTGATTGGTACAGTGAGACATTAAAGACTGTGATGGCAGGGTCTACTACCAGAACAGACTTTTTTTGGTGCACGTTTTTCCCCACTGGATAGAGCTTGGCTATGATTTTTGGAGGGAAGAAAATCTTTCCTAAATTGACCCAATCGTCATCAATTGCTCATTATATTTATGAATGAACTGGGAATGTCTTTTTAGATTTTGCAGGTCTCCTTGTAGCCACAGGGACATGACAAGAGGGGTGAGATCAATGCTGAGGCTTTTCACTCAAAACAGAAGGGAACCTTTTGGCATGCACATTTTGTGACCCTATAACATAAGGTGCATAGTAGCCTGAGGGTGCTAAATCTTTTGTGACATCCTTGAACACCTTTGTTGGTATTCTTAAGTTTCTTCTATGTATGCCTCATTTGTTACCCTGAGCTTTTGTTGTGGCTCCCTTTCCCCTGGTTTCTTCTATTACTACAGGTGAGGTTATTCCCCTGTAGGGTACTCATGGATTGGAGTGTCAAAATAGTAAATGAGTCCAAGGTGGAGCAACAACTCAAGAGCAGATTGTCCTGTAGCAAAGTCCTCATGGGAAATGTGAGGAAGTGTACATTTTATAAAGGCCTCTAGGGGGAAGAAGCTGCAAAGTGTGCAACCTGTGGTGTGGTGTAACACCTGGTCCTACCCCTGAGACTAAGATCTGAGAGGTTTTTATAAGAACGGTCAGCAATACAGGATGACCCTGTCTTACCTGTCCACAAACGGTCTTATATAGAGTGCAGGCTTTGCCCTTCACAGTGGGCATACCCCCCGGAGGGGGGTCTTCAGTGTCCAGGTTTCATAGGGATGGACCATTGTCCTGGGCCTGTATAGCAACTACACGTGTTTCACTAAGGTGAGCACCAATGCAGGATTCAGTTCCTGAAGCAACATTACATGCCATCCCCACACCGTATAGTTCATGTATGGTTCCCAAGGTTGCACCGGGCCAGATGCACTGTTTTTATTAGAAGAGAAAAAAAATTAAGCTAAGAGTTTTTTCTCTGTGAGGGAGAAAAGGTCCATCACCTTAAGACACTAACAAAAAAACTGAAGACTCACGGTGTGGGGTAGGGTTATAGGGGGGGCAGGTCAGCAAAAGCTTGCTAGTGTCCAGTCACCTGACGGTACTAGCATATTGCCCAGGGTCTATGAATGCTCAGCCTGTGTCACTCCAGAATCAGATGGAGTGGAAGCCTGGATTCAGATGACTTTTTCCTGAACTTCCTATGCTGAGGCAGGTATATTCTTGATAGTAATATCAAGAATATGACAGATGAGATGGCATACCTCACAAACTAAGTAATTCAAGCCATTCTGGGATGAATATATGATCTGCATCCTGGTATCTTAAAGATAGTGCTCCGTGCATCTGTATGGACATCAGACCCATATAGGACACACGTTTAGAAGCTTAGAAAACAGGCTATCACAACTTAACTGCAAGGCTTCAACCATCTGCTCTATTAAGAAGGGGTCTACCCTGGCACTGGAGGGAACTTCGTAGGATCTAACCCATTCGGTCATAGTTTTACAGACTGGAGTCACAGCCAAATTAGGGCTGCCAGAGAAAAATGGTCTAATGACTTCCCTTTTAGGATGGTTCACTGGCAGATCTGCAGTGGGTATAGATCACCTGAAAACAAATTCCAGCTCAAAAGGGAACAGTCCCCACACTCTCATGTAGGGCTCAGGACACTTCAGGGTGCTTCCAGTTCTCAAAGAAAAGTACATAGAACAGTTAGTATAATAAAAAATCCTGGGAAGCTGTAGAAGCTAAAAGATCCAAGGCTGGAGTCAGCACGGTGATCCTCAAGGAAGTGTGTACTGCCTCAATAAGAGCCAAAATAACCTATTATAAGTCTGAGGTGACTCATTGTGCCTCAATAACCAGTCTCAAGTGTGAGAATGGGAACTTTGGGTCTGAGTCAGAGAAGGTCACTGCCACTATCACTCTGGCCTGTTCCAAGGCCTCAGGAAGACCAGAGATTAAATTCTGTAGGGGGGGAGACACAGGAGTGTACTGAGAGCCCCATGGTCAATAGCCACAAAGATTCGGGTGAATTTGGCAACAAATGTTTCAGTAAAGGCCCATGTGAACAGGGTAGGAATGTAACCTCAGCTGGCAGAGCTAAGGGAGACTCCAATGAGGAGACCATAGTGTCACTGAATTTCAGGCATAATTATCTTAGAGTAAATGTCCCTGGGACCACTAGAATGTGTTCTAGGGTCATCCATAGCAGAGGAGACTTTCCCCTCAGTGTCTGTATAAAGACATGTTGCAACTAAACTTAGAGTTTGAGGCAAAAGGTGGCAAGGGTCACTATATGCAGGCAAGAGGAACTGACCAGAGATTGGAGGTCTCATGGTTCCTGTGCAAAGCAAGAACAGCAGTCCAACAATGCTTTCTCTATACTAAATGGGTGAAGCATTCCACCCAATCGATGACATCAGTACTCAGTTTCTCAACGTTAACCCCTTCCTCTGTAAAAATGGGACTAGTGGGAAAGTCCAAAGACTCCCTGTTCACAGCCTGATCAGCTAACTCAACAAAGTGAATCTTTATACATAGGGCAAGTGCCAAGGCAATTCCATGGTTCTGGCCCTGGAAAGTACTCTGCAGCACATTTTTACCAGTACTTGGTCTGGAAAGCGCCACAAGTAGAGCCCAGTGCCCGAAGGTCATTTCTGGGCTAGCTCCACAATGTCCTTTCCAGCAGTGTCTGGGTCCTGCACTCCAGAGCTAGACTGAGGAAAGGCTGATCAGACAGCTGCCAAGAAGAGACCAACTCAAGCAGCAGTGCAACGATGAATGTTGATCTACATAGATTTAACAAAAGTAAAAAAAAAATTATACCGACAGTATCTTCATTCGTGGATACACTGAACGTATCTAT
The DNA here is from genome assembly GCF_062004578.1 of Staurois parvus. NCBI lineage: Eukaryota > Metazoa > Chordata > Amphibia > Anura > Ranidae > Staurois > Staurois parvus. The sequence goes on from NW_028317892.1 coordinate 5,612,793, forward strand.
GCTACTACTACAGTGATTTATAGAGCAGTGTCTATCTATACATACATACATACATACAGGGGTTAAACAACAAAACAGAAACACTACAATATTTACAGGTGTGAAAGTGACATGTTTCACATTGAAAGTGGAAGTGAGGTAACATTCTTCTGCTTCTGCTCTGTGATGAGACACCTAGTCAACAGGTAGAAATCCTCACTTTCATCATGCACGGGGACGGACATTGAGCTCTGCAGTCACTTTTGCAGCAGTTGTTTTCTTATTCTGGGACACAATCCTGCGCACTGTCCTTTTGTTTCTTTCGGTAGGTTGAGCATGTTGACCACGCTTTTGCTTATCAGATGACGTTTTACCGGAAAATGTATAAGCTGTCATAACCTTTAATGCTGTACCTCAGGACAAGACAAATAAATTAGCAACTTCAGCCACAGAGGAGCCAGCTAAGCAGGCACAAACAATTTGCCCTCTTTGAAGCTCAGTAAGGTCTAACATGACTCCCTATTACTAGCAGCACACGCAATGAATGACAAAAGGCTTCCCACCTGTTAGGTGGCTCATCACACAGCGAAAGCAAAAGAATGTTATATCACTTCTGCTTTCAATGCGAAACGTCTTCACTTTCACACCTGCAAATCATGTAGTGTTTTCATTTTCTTTTGTCTAACCCCTGTACATACCAACAATCAAAATTAAATTTTACACTGATCTCACTGCAATAACCAAACAGTTTCTGTGGGTTAGTGCAGTTTGTCTCCTATTCTGAAATTACAAAATGTTTATAAAACTGCAGCCATTTCTAAGTCAGACCTTTGCAGAAAGGAATACTTTATTTGTTAAAAAAAAAAAAAAAAAAAAAGGATACTTCAGTGTGGATCAGTCAAAGCAAAAGTTCTGATTTTAATTTTCTTTTCTGATTCTATCTGCCGTGATGGTTCAGCAACAATACTTTAGTATATATAAAATCAATTATACATCAAGCCCTTTAGCTGTTTGTACAGAGTCTGGCCTCCAGCAAAGACCATAAATGTCACTGATCACGCATATATTTTTGTATGCATAGCTTTACATGTATGACTTAAAAACAGTACAACAGACTTGGAGAATGTTTGCATTTAATGCATAAATTAATGAACACACCTTCATACAACTGATGCATCTTCCTCATGAGAGGTGGTCCTAATCTTTAAATCTGACCAGATCAAGCTAAAACAAAGCCAAAATAAAATACCAAGAAAACGTAACTGCTTGTGATTGTTGTAGAAGTGAAAAAAAAAAAACTGAAAAATACAATTCCAAAAGGGAGATCCACCTGTTTAATGCAATAAAGTATGTGTCTCAAATTGCACATGGTAAGACATAAATAAGAGTTGGTGGCAGTTATTTTGAATTATTTGCCATTTTCCCATCACCAGTTGTTTTTCCCTCCTTTCTTTTTCTTTTGTTGCTGTTTTTTCTTTGTGCCAGCAGCTCCCACGGGCTTTGACTGTCTGGGAGGGATGACATTGCTTGTAGAGGATGAACCAGCACCTGCTGCTGCCACCCCAGGCCTTGGAGAGGTTGGAGGACTACTAGCAGTTTTACTTGCATCCCTAGGATTAATAAAAACAGAATTCTTATAACTGAATTAAACAGAAAACAAGCAGGGAAAGATGACAACCATTGCAGGGTCCATACATTGAATTCTGTGAAACCATGAGCTTACATAAATAGAACAAGGTGTTAATAGGAAGTTAAAAATCAGCAATGTCTGCTGAGAGACTTCTATCAGTAAAGTTGGTCATACATGGCCTAAAAAATAACTGATTATTATACTAAGTGGTGGAGAGTGTAGAAGAATGCATTGGAGGTCAGTAGGAGTGGCACAGCATGTGGCAGTAGAGTGGCAGAGTGCTGTGGTGTGTGGCAGAGTAGGGGCAAAGAGGCAGACAGTGTGGTGGTACAAGATAGGGCAGTGGCAGAAAGTGTGGTAAAGCAGTGAAGGCTGTGCCATAGGAAGTGAAGAGGGTGTGATAAAAGGGGCATGCAAGTTAGCTCAATGTTGTATAGGAAAGGTCAATGGAATCTTGCAGGAGGTGCTCTGTGAACTAGGGTTGACATTTAAATGAACCATGGCGCAAACAGGCATGGGTGTGAATATGCTCATGCAGATCAGGGCGGCGGCTGGCAGTAATGCAGACACACAAGTTCCCAGGCTTTAGGCACACACCCCAATCAGAAAAACCCTCCAGTCCACTATAGTGTCAGGGGAGGTCACTTCCCTGCTGTGCTAAAGGGAGTGACCTCCACCTGCATCAGAACTACAGGGAGTGTTGGGCAAAGATCTGCTGACACTTCCTGTGAACATACAGTACTGTTCAAAGTGCTTGTGGCCACCATTGCCATGAAACCCTTTCAACATGTCCTGAACACTTGCGGCTCTTGGTTGCTATAAAGCAGCCAGGAGTCACAAAACCGGATGCCGTTCTGGCAATTGCCCAAGACGAGAGAGGGAGGAAGCAGCAAGCTATCCATCCTTACTGCCGAGGTTTTCCTTTAAAAAAAACAACAAAAAAACCCTATAGGATGAAACAAAAGACAGCTGATAGGGTCCTGGTAAAGTAATATTTAAAATATGCAAAAGTGTTAGAATGTTTTTTAAAGCGTTTTTAATGCTCACGTCACATTCAGTTCACAGAGTACTTACAGTTCAGCTGCTGCAGCTGATGTGGCCCCTTGAGTTCCTTTTCCAATCTGCTCCTTCTTCTTCCCCTTCTTCCTACCACGGTAATACGAACGCTCTCTCATGGGAAGCCATCTTTCTGGATCTGGAGTGACTTTGGGATCACAATTCTTCGGTAGTTTACCTGTATTACAGAAGTAAAAGTACAGATCAAGGCAAGGCACTGCCTAGTTATTTTATTACTTTTTAAGTAATTCTGTTTTCTAAATACCTTTCTTCTTTTTCTTCTTTTTCTTAAGGTCCCCTTGTCTGTTACAAAACAGAGAGAAAAAAAAAAAAAAAACACTTTACTGTTTAGTAATTTTTTTTTCCGTATTAGTAGTTTATGTCTGTAATTTATGTACTGAAACCTTAAAATAAGCAAAAAGATTATCTTATACTTATAGGGAAAAAATACAGGAAATAAAATAGAATTCTTCATTTCCTACTTCGTTTCAGCCTGATATAGAAATTATTTTCAACTAAAAACAGCGCAAAACACACCAGAAAGCAATTTATAAAATCCCCACCCTATAAGCAATATTAATGCACATTAATACAATTTATATATAAGTGTCAAAAAATTTATCACTGGACTTTACTATTTTTTGTTTTTTGTATGTGCCACAAAATATTTTGTTTTTTTGACACTTAATGTGCATTAATATTGCTTATAGGGTGGGGATTTTATAAATTGCTTTCTGGTGTGTTTTGCGCTGTTTTTAGTTGAAAATATTTTTTGGTTTTATACTTATGCACAGCAGCATCTCACGTGGTTAAGTGTGTGGGGAAGGAGGTCCTGGGCGCTGAGGTTTTTTCTTTTTATTTGATATAAAAATTACATGTCCAAAATAATGACGTTGAAAGTTCAAACGGTTAGGAGAGTAGTGATGAACTGTAGTGTTGTATTGCAAATAAAATGCATATCCTTAAAAGTGTGTGTTTTTTTTTTTTTTACAGAAATTACATTTGGGATGTTGGACTAGAACAGGGGTGGGCAAACTTTTTGACTTGAGGGCCGCAATGGGTTCATATATTGGACCAAGAGTAGATATAGTAATTCATCCCCCATATATTAATTCATCCCCCCTATAGTAATTCATTCCCCATATTAATTCATCCCCAATATTAATTCATCCCCAATATTAATTCATCCCCAATATTAATTCATCCCTCATATAGTATTTCATCCCCCATAGTACTATTCCCCCCCAAGTAGTAAGCCAAGTCCCCCCTGTGTCAATTTACTTACCTTTGCTCCGCGCGTTCCTCTCGCCGTGTTCCCGCGCCGTTCCGGTCTTCAGGGCGGACTGTGAGAGGAGCCTAGCTCCCCTCACGTTCGTCACGCTGCCCTGCCTACACACATCCTGACAGCCATCCTGACAGTATCACGCTCCGCGGGCCGGATTAAAAGGTCCGCCGGGCCGTAGTTTGCCCATTGCTGGACTAGAACATATCTGTTACATTGGAGGGGTTCTGTAGCAATAGAAGTGGTGGGCAACTCTTCCTCCATACTTAACCGCTTGCCCGCAGCCCTACAGTAGAACTACAGCTACAGGGCTGCGCAAAATCACGTAAATATACACACGTGACTTGCATTTCCGGGTAGGGGGCATGCGCTGCCCTACCCGCGCTGCCATTGGTGGCTAGGGATGTCAATCACCGGGTCCTGGCCGGAGATTCCCCGCCGACACCAGGCTTTCGCCGAGTAAAACTGACAGGGAAGAGACCTGTGTGTAAACAACACAGGTCTCTCTCCTGCCAGCAAGGACATGTTGCTGTGTTTTTAATACACAGCAGCATGTTTGCCTAGTAAATTACACACAGCACATGATGTAAAACAGCACACAGTTAACCCTTTGATCGCCCCAGATGTTTTCCACTTCCTGCCCAGTGTCATTAGTACAGTGTCAGTGTTTATAATTAGCACTGATCACTGTATTAGTGTCATTGGGATGTCAGTGGCAGTTAGTTCCCACCCAGTGTCAGAATTCCTGCCACAATCCCGCTATAAGTCGCTGATCACCGCCACTGCTAGTATAAAATAAATAAAAATTCCAGTATATATACACTGCCATTTGTAGACCCTATAACTTTCGCGTAAACCAATTAAATTTACACGTATTGGGATTTTGTTTTTTTTTTAGCAAAGACATGTAGCAGAACACATTTATTTTGGCCTAAATTTATGAAGAAATTTGATTTTTAAATTTTTTTTACTGGATATGTTTTATAGAAAAAGGTCAAAAATAATGTTTTTTCTTTCAAAATTGTCAGTCTTCTTTTGTTTATAACACCAAAAAAAAAAAAAAAAAAAACCACACCGGTGATCAAATACCACCGAAAGAATGCTCTATTTGTGGGAAAAAAGGACATAAGTTTCATTTATGTACAGAGTTGCATGACCGCGCAATTGTCAGTTAAAGTAACACAGCGCTAGATCGCAAAAAAAAAAAATTATATAAAAATCGTCTGGTCAGGAAGAGGGTATGTGGTTAAAGTGGTTGTAAAGGTTCAAGGTTTTTTACGTTCATGCAGTACAGCAGCACCCCCAGCCCTCCTAATACTTACCGGAGCTCCCTCTTGATCCAGTGATGTGCACGGAGGCTCTCCCAGGTCTCTCTCTTCTCATTGACTGAGACAGAAGTAGCAAGAGAGAACGGGGGCAGGGCCAAGCCGTACTCCATGTGTGATTGGATACATAGAGCAGCGGCTCGGGAGTGAACCTGTTCAGATGCCCCAAAGCAAGCTACTTGCTATCGGAGCACTCGGCAGAGGAGAGGGGCCAGGAGCGCAGGCAGGGGACCCAAGAAGAGGAGGATCAGAGCAGCTCTGTGCAAAAACATTGCACAGAGCAGCTAAGTATAACATGTTTGTTATTTAAAAAAACAAAAGAAATTCCCACAAAGCAACAAACCTTTAATATCACTTTAATATTAAATAAACCCCGCACTATTAATGTATATATACAAATAAATTTGTGAATACATAGAATGAGAAAAAAACATAAGTAAAAATTACTACATGAGAGCTGCTACCACTGTACAGTGCAGTTACAACACAATGTAAAATATAACAATCATATTTCAATCTATTAAAAAATGAAGCACTCCACCATATATCAATGTGAAACTACAAATCTAAATCTTCACGTCCACTATTTAGATTAGTGAAGTGCACAAAAATCATGTCCAATCATTGCATAGTCCCATACACAGTCCACTAAGTCATGACCAATTAGCGGAACCCCCCCCCCCCCAAAAAAAAACAATATGCTGCTGTCTCCGCAGCATATAAGGGGAGCAGTTGGGGTTGGTAAAAACATGCTTCAAACCATGTGGTTTTACAACCCCCAATCTCCGCATGACCAAGTTCACATACGTGCAGCTGCCCATTTATTTCAATGGGATGCCCTACCTGCAGAAACTCAGGGAAGTAAGTCCCTTACCAGTTTTTTAAAATAGCACCGCACCAAGGTGAAGGTGCTAATAAGAATTAATGGCACTACTGCGCACTTGCTAAATAGCATGCACATTTGTTGGCATGTCGGGAATGCATGTGACTTTTGAGTATGTTCACGCAGTATTGTGAACCAAGCCTTAGACTGGGGTTCCTCAAACCTGAAAATACTTGTCAAGGATGCCTTAACTGCAAAAAGGTTGCCACTGCAGTGATCTACTCTCCTATATGTTCCTCATTTAACAAACAGACACACTTTTTGCTAGTAATATATTAAAATGACGTTTTCATTTCTGCATTTTTTACTTAGCAGAACCTGTTTTTCAGCTAGACAAGAGCTTGTATAATAGCTTGGCGCTGACACAGCACCTGCTACAGAATGTATATACATTCTATTGTGAATACCGTCTCATATTACAGAAATCAGAACAGTCTTCTCTGTACATGTGTTCAGGTGCATTAAAAGATTATATTCATGAATGAACACCAAAACTTTAAAAGTTATGCAATGGAAACTTTTAAGGCTTGCCCTCTACAATTTAATAGAAATCTGTTGAAATTTGAATAACGGTAAACATTTTGTATATGAACAAGCACCAAAAGTTACTTGCAAAAAGCTCAACTCTTCTATCTACAGTACATTGTTAGCTTTACGAATAAGCCCAGTCGGAGTGAAATATGTCAGAGGGCTTGGCTTAGGGCCTGTGTCGGAAGCCAATTGCTTTGATTAAAAAAAACTTTCCTGTGAGACTTTATGGATTGCGGCTTTGTCCTTTGTTTCAAATCAACATACCCTTGTTCCTTAGCTTGCTCTCCAGCAGCTTTAGCAGGCTTCTTTCGAATAAACGTGACTCCAGCTGAGTTTTCTAAGGCATCCACATCCACTTTTAAGCGCATAGTGTCTGAAGAGGGTAAATGTTCGCTTAGACTGCATTTGTTTATGTAAGGATAGAATAGAAATAGTTCATGTAGGAAAAGAGGGATGAACAACTGGGAACATGTCACAATACTAAAATAACATTCAAGTTCAGAAATAAAATATGGGAAGGATACACTTTTGCTTTATTAGCATCCACGAGTGAGTATGCAGAGATGAGTTGAGCCAAAGTATGGGTATCCTTGGGATTCTGCCTGCAATGCGCAAAAGCAATCAGTTATGGCTTGCATCCATTACAGAAGAAAAAAATTATACCATATCAAAACACCTACTTCCATATTTGCTCGAGATCATTGATTGCTTCCTTCTTTCGTCCATGCTTCAATTTGAAATTAGCAGCTTCCCTTATTAATGAGAGGTGAGCTGGAGAATTTGGCTGTCAACAAATTACAAAACTGTTACAAGAACAAATGTGTATTGTTTGCAAATGAAGCTACAATTCTCTCTGTTAAAAGTAAAGAATAAAAGCAAGACTTAGCGTAAAATGATAAGTTCACCCATATTCAGGGTGTAACAAATTACATACGGACTGGCCCCTGCAACCCCCCTGCATCCCTATTGTGACAGCGGGGGATGCTCTCCCCCCCCCCCTGCCACCACTAGCTGTCACAATTTTTTTTTAAATGTGGGCATGTCGTGCATTCACAGTACTCTGTGAATGAGAACACTACAGGTTCCATCAGCCTTAGCGGCTGTCGGCTTGTGGTTCTCAATGAAATACCATGACGATGTAGAGCCGTGGTAGTTCAAGTCTTCCTGTTAGTGTGTATCTGCTTGCCCGTATGGGATGTTCAGGCACACAGATACACAAACAGGTCTGCAAGAGACCTGCACAGCACAAGCGATCAGCTTGCATTAGAGGCTCCAGAAACAAAAAAAATAATAAATGCACTTTTTTTTTGTACAATGTACATTTATTTTTCTTTGTAAAAAGGTGAACTTACCTTCTCACCAAAAGGTGCCAGTCCTTAATGGGGAGTGGGACAAAGGCTGAAAGCGGAACTTTCCCTTTTGGGTGGAGCTCCGCTTTAAGTTTCGCTCATTTCAGGGACTATATGCTAATAGATTCACACAGCTGTTTTGAGTCTTTAATATGTTTGAAATGTCAATTTATGTTTCCTATTATCATGAGTTCCATCTAGTGGCCACAATGCATTGTCTGAAAATACAGCATTATGGCCACTAGATAGAGCTGAGGATCAGTAATAAACAGAAAATGAGATTTCACATATACACTATATTGCCAAAAGTATTGGGACACCCCTCCAAATCATTGGATTCAGGTGCTCCAATCACCTCGATGGCCACAGGTGTATAAAATCAAGCCCCTAGGCATGCAGACTGCTTCTACAAACATTTGTGAAAGAATGGGTCTCTCTCAGGAGCTCAGTGAATTAAAGTGTGGTACTGGAATAGGTTGCCACCTGTGCAATAAGGCCATCCATGAAATTTCCTTGCTACTAAATATTCCACGGTCAACTGTTAGTGGTGTTATAACAAAGTGGAAGCAACTGGGAACAACAGCAACTCAGCCACGAAGTGGTAGGCCACATAAAATGACAGAGCAGGGTCAGTGCATGCTGAAGTGTACAGTGTGCAGAAGTAGCCAACTGTCTGCAGAGCCAATAGCTAAACTATTTGTGGCCTTCAGATTAGCACAACAACAGTGCATAAAGAGCTTCATGGAATGGGTTTTCCATGGCCGAGCAGCTGCATCCAAGCCTTACATCACCAAGTGCAATGCAAAGCATTTGATGCAGTAGTGTAAAGCACGCCACCACTGGACTCTAGAGCAGTGGCGACGTGTTCTCTGGAGTGACGAATCCTGCTTCTCTGGCAATCCGATGGACGTGTCTGGGTTTGGTGGTTGCCAGGAGAACGGTACTTACCTGACTGCATGCCAAGTGTATAGTTTGGTGGAGGGGGGATTATGGTGTGGGGTTGTTTTTGTCAGGGGTTGGGTTTGGCCCCTTAGTTCCAGAGGAGGGAACTCTTAAGGCATCAGCATACCAAGACATTTTGGACAATTTCATTCTCTCAACTTTGTGGGAACAGTTTGGGGATGGCCCCTTCCTGTTCCAACATGACTGCGCACCAGTGCACAAAGCAAGGTCCATAAAGACATGGATGAGTGAGTTTGGGGTGGAGGACCTTGACTGGCTTGCACAGAGTCCTGACCTCAACCTGATAGAACACCCTTGGGATGAATTAGAGTGGAGACTGCGAGCCAGGCCTTCTTGTTCGACATCAGTGCCTGACCTCACAAATGCGCTTTTGGAGGAATGGTCAAACATTCCCATAGACACACTCCTAAACCTTGTGGACAGCATTCACAGAAGAGTTGAAGCTGTTATAGCTGCAAAGGGTGGGCCAACTAAATATTGAAGCCTACGGACTAAGACTGGGATGCAATTAAAGTTCATGTGCGTGTAAAGACAGGCGTCCCAATACTTTTGGACTCTAAAATGTTATGGGCTCTCCAGAATAACAGTGCACCTATCAAATATAAATACAGTTATAACAAACCTTTAAAAGTAAAAATCCAACACAAGGTGTCTGCTATTAGGCTTGGTTTACACCTGTATGGGTGATTGTTGCTGCAGGACCTCACCTGTTCCCACAGCTACATCCACTCGCACAGAAAACCGCAGAAGATGCGAGTGGGTGCCATTAATTATAATGGCACCTGTATGATGATGCAAAGACCTATTCCCTGCATTTTCAGAAGCACAGCAGCCCATTTTCAAATGAATAGACTGTCTCGTCTGCAAAAACCGCGGCTCGCAGAGCTTGAGTAGTGTGAACCAGGCCTTACTTCTGTAGGCCAGTAAAGCCTCTTCTGTGTGTTTCCATTAGATAAACTTCTCTGTTACAAAAGGTAGGACTTCATAGAGCTTGGACCTATCCCATGTCCAATGAAAATTGTCAGTTACCCCAAAAAAAAAAAAACAAATTAGCAAAATCCTTTTCTTAGAGTACACCACAGAGGACTTTGACATTTGTGGCCACATTTGTGGCCATTTTGGATTATGCGGCCACCTTCAGGTTAATGGACAATGGCCATTAAAAAAAAAAAAAAAAAAGAAAGAAAAATAACGGAGGCAAGATTCCCTGCCCAGGCATAAACCCTCCAGCTAAGCCACGGATTTGAAGCAAGCCATGAGGACGCAAACAAGAGACGAGGATCTCTGTGTTCAGTGACATACTCTAAGGAAAATAGTTTACAGGTAAATGAAATATCCCCAATTTCCTAAATCACACAATCACAGGATACAGAGGGCTTTGATAATTATGACTATTTGGGATGTCTCAAAAGCACTAAACATGAGGGATGAGCAGCATGCCTAAAGCAGTGAGGGGGAATATCACTTCAAAACTGCCTGCAAGACGCTCCTCCCAAAACTGGCATCCATAGAGAGGGTCTGTCAGGTAGATGTTTACCCGTGTGTGAAGAAAAGACCAGGTAGTAGTCTTACAAACTTGAAACACAGATGCTTAAAAGCCTAGGAAGCACTGACATTTCTGATAGAAGGGCCCTTGAACAGGAAAGGAAGAAGCTTGCCCTTGATACCACAGGCCTAAAAAGATAACTGACAAATCTACATAAAGTCATAAGGGGGAGAGTTACTAAAACTGGTGCTCTGGTGCAGCTGTGCATGGTAGCCAACCAGCTTCTAACTTCAGCTTGTTCCATTAAGCTTTGACAATAAAACCTGGAAGCTGATTGGTTTCTATGCAGAGCTGCACCAGATTTTGCACTCTCCAGTTTTTGTAAATCTCCCCCATAGAGTCTACCCATAAAAGCTGCCTTATGGAGTCTTCCAAGGCATCCAGGAAGAAACTCACAGCACCAGGAAAGTCCTCAGGGAACTACCAAATGGAAGATCTTCCAGGTCTGATTCCCTGGAATGGAACATACTTATCGCCCAGATTTTAAGATGGAACTTTACTCCCTCAGTCAACTATTTTTATGCTGCTAACCTTGGTAAGAAATAGGAAGGTACAGTATATTATATTTACTTGAATTAAACTTTTTTTTTTTTTTTTACAGCTTCTTCCTGGTTTCTAACCTAGACCAAAATGATGTCATACGTCCAAAGAGTCTTCATGGGTGTTTTTTCCCTCCTTTTGTTTTGAGGGTAGGAGGAGGGGGCTTGCTCAACTAAACAAGCCTCCTGCCTGGCGTTAGGGCAGATGAATTCCAGGAAATTTTTTTTTTACATGAATCACTGCCCTTACTCAAGAAGGCTTAGATAGAAATGCTAAAGGGTTATTTTTCAAAGCCATTTCTCAATGAAATAAAGCATCGAGACATGGATGGGTGAGTTTGGTTTGAATATTAAAAATTTATTAAATAGCATTTTTTTGGTTTGTGGTGCTCGGATACAGTTAAGTTTCGCTTTATGGGTTTGGCCGACTCCAACTGCAGCCACCGCAGGCTGCAGAGCCAGTCCTACCAGAGAGAATGAAAAATTAAAGAGGGCCTCTAACCTCTCGATAGCCGAGTCAACAGCAGGAGAACCCAGGGGTTTTTGTTGTTTTGTTTTTTTTTATTACCTTCTCCATGGGGTACTGATGAACAAAACACTTTGGTGTTCAAAAACCCTTATCTGGGTGAGCCCAACTGGCATACATTACACTGTTAAAGATTCAACAGCATCCACCTCTTCCTCATCCTGAGGAATTTCCTCCAATGCCGTATACTCCCTCAGGAGTGGGAGGAGGAGAGGAGGGGAAGGAGAGCACCGACAGTTGTGTTCAAGGCATTTAAAGCCAGTGAGGACCGCTAAGAGCTGGTCAAACCGTCCAGATATGGCTTCAGAAAATTTCTTCCTTTAGTGGCAAGTGGTCAGTGCCTGGGGCAAGGCATGTAATTTGTGCCCCCCCAACCCATGGGCTTTTAGATAAACACCCCCCCACTCTGATAACACCCCTAGATACCCCCACTCGGATCACACCCCTAGATACCCCCCCAATCGCTCCACTCTGATCACACCTCCAGACCTCCCACCCATACCTCCAATCTGATTACACCTGCAGATCCCCCACCAGATTCCTTCACTCTGATCAAACCCCCCATCACTCAATTTGATCACACCTCCAGATACCCCACCCATATCCTGCACTCTGATCACTCTCCCCAGATACCCTCCTCTCCTATCACACACATAATCCCCTACATCTCATTGGTCCTGCAGCACCAGGGACAGGAGGGTTAGCTGTGTTTCACACAGGCAGGAGAATATCTCCAGCAGGATTTCCGGTGGCAGCTGCAGCAACCAGCTCACTGTCTGCACACATTTAGGATCGGGATCCACCCACCACTCTGTCCTCCTCTGCATGCTTGGATCTGTTCTCCCTGCTCTGCATGCTTGGATCTGTTCCCCCTGCTTTCTCAGTGACAGCAGCTAAACAGCAGGCAAACCAAAACCTCCAAGCTGTGCCCTCTCTCCTCCTTGGTGCGGGGGGGGGGGGGGGGGCTGCCTTATGGTGATGCTGGCCCTGTCTACACCTCTCTAAATGTTGCACCTGGGGTACCCACACCAGCTGCCGTCCCCACACCAGATATGGGAATGGATCCAGAACTAGGCGGACCCTTAGGGGGGGGGGGGGGGGCTGCCTCATGGTGACGCTGGCCCTGTCTACACCTCTCTAAATGTTGCACCTGGGTTACCCCCACCAGATATGGGAATGGATCCAGAACTAGGTGGACCCTTTGGGAAGGGTTGGAATAGGAATGGGTATCCCCAAACTGTTCCCACAATGTTGGAAGCATGATATTGTCCAAAATGTCTTGGTATGCCGACGCCTTAAGAGTTCCCTTAGGAGACCTGCATGGCATCAGCGATGTACTGATTGCTGGTGCACCACTTTCCAGGCTCCTGCAGACAAAAATACTAAAATGTAAATTTTTTTGCCTGTAAAATGTGTTTTTGTCTAAAATGTGAAGTTATCCTTTAAGTCACCAAAGAGCCCCAGACATTCTTAAAAGCACCTCTGCCTAATAAAAAACATCAACCTTTCTTGCGATCAATTAATACCTTATTTAAATACAGTTTTGGTTAAAATGATCATAATTTTTTTTTTCAGAACAAGTAGATTTGGACCCCGATTTGGTCCTTTGCACAAGCATTTTTATTCTATTTTACTTTCCACACCCCTGTTGGCTGATTGATTTTATACACCTGTGGCCACAGAGGTGATTGGAACACCTGAATCCAAATGATTTGGAGGGGTGTCCCTATACTTTTTGGTGTGTGTCTGCCTGGAGTTTGCATGTTCTCCCTGTGCCTGCGGGGTTTCCTCTGGGTACTTCGGTTTCCTCCTACACTCCAAAGACATGCTGGTAAGTTAACTGGATCCTGTATAAATTGGCCCTAGTATGTGTATGTATGAATGTGAGTTAGGGACCTTAGATTGTACACCCCTTGAGGGTTAGGGACTGATGTGAATGTACTATTATATTTACACACACACACCACAGATTAATATACACTGATTTGGGTATTAACCAAAGAAATGTAGCATACTATATTTTAGCATAAATTTATGAAGTAAGATTTTGCTTGCAAAATTTTATAACAAACTAGGAAAAACGTGTTTATTTTTCCACATTTTTTTATTTATAGAATAAAAAATAAAAATCCCAGTGATTATTAAATAACACCAAAAGAAGCTCTATGTATGTGAAAAAAAAATTCTATAAAATCTATTTGGGTACAGTGTTGCATGACTAGACAACCTGTGCAAGTAACATAGTGCTGAATAGCAAAAATGCTAAATATTCGACCTTGTGGTAGAATATGAGGTGACATTTTCCAGCTTTTGACTTCCTGACTAAACAACCTCATAAAAAGCAAAAACAAGGAAAGGAGTGTTATTTTAAGTATTTACTCCCAAACCTTAGATATTTTTAAGAAATAACTTTTTCATCAAGAAATGATCTTTTGGCATACGTGTGTACCATTTTTATACACTGTTCAGGAATTATTTTGGTTTATTGCAGTCTAATATGATCTAGGTTGCACAGGGTTAGTTGGGTAATACAGAGTACCACATATTTCAAATAGTACAAACAGTCCACTACAATTACACTTGTGTCAGGGATCACTGGTGAAGGATGGGCTCTAACCTAAACTCCAGGTTTTAGCCAACAGGTTCTCATATCACATCTACCTGTTTTGCATCATCCAGTCATCCAATAGCTTTCTGAAAATGTCGATCTAGATCTGGAGCCCAATGTATGGTTCTTTCAAGCTTTGACCATATGTTTATGGAGGTCAAACCTGTCTACTGAAACCTCGGTCAAAGCAAAAAAGATATTCTGGTGTGTGTGGGCATGATATGACCTGGAGAGAGATTTCTTCAACCATTCTCAAACATGCTTTTTGGTTCTCAATACAAACATTATAGGCAACATGTTATTCTTCTGCACAAATATCCTTTTTAAATTCTGATTTTCACATAAATGAACAAAGCTCTCACTTGATTTTCCTGATACCAGCTAATAGCTTGGTTGAAGACCTCTATGGCGCTGTCAATATCCTCATCATGACTGTGCATACTAACAAGGGCAGACACCTGCATATGGGTATTAAAGAACATTTTCAGTACTTAGGGCAAAAAAAAAAAAAAAAAAAAAAAAAGTATATATAAAATTTTTAAATATATGAATATGAAATATGGCCACAAAAAAAACAAACAAACAATTTCACAAGATTTTTACATATGATTAGGAGATCTAGGTGAATTTTTCATAACAGAGATATTCCTTGAACATACTTCAGGTAATGCATGTAAAAAGAAAAAAATATACATAAAAAGCTATACCTCTATCTTAGGCTACCTAAAGATTGTGGGTCAGAGGGTTTACAGTGTCTACAGTCAGGTCCATAAATATTGGGACATCAACACAATTCTAACATTTTTGGCTCTATACACCACCACAATGGATTTGAAATTAAATGAACAAAATGTGCTTTAACTGCAGACTGTCAGCTTTAATTTGAGGGTATTTACATCCAAATCGGGTGAACGGTGTAGGAATTACAACAGTTTACATATGTGCCTCCCACTTGTTTAGGGACCAAAAGTAATGGGACAATTGGCTTCTCAGCTGTTCCATGGCCAGGTGTGTGTTATTCCCTCATTACCCCAATTACAATGAGCAGATAAAAGGTCCAGAGTTCATTTCAAGTGTGCTATTTGCATTTGGAATCTGTTGCTGTCAACTCTCAAGATGAGATCCAAAGAGCTGTCACTATCAGTGAAGCAAGCCATCATTAGGCTGAAGAAACAAAACAAACCCATCAGAGAGATAGCAAAAACATTAGGCGTGGCCAAAACAACTGTTTGGAACATTCTTAAAAAGAAGGAACGCATCGGTGAGCTCAGCAACACCAAAAGACCCGGAAGACCACGGAAAACAACTGTGGTGGATGACCGAAGAATTCTTTCCCTGGTGAAGAAAACACCCTTCACAACAGTTGGCCACATCAAGAACACTCTCCAGGAGGTAGGTGTATGTGTATCAAAGTCAACAATCAAGAGAAGACTTCACCAGAGTGAATACAAAGGGTACACCACAAGATGTAAACCATTGGTGAGCCTCAAAAACAGGAAGGCCAGATTAGAGTTTGCCAAACGACATCTAAAAAAGCCTTCACAGTTCTGAAACAACATCCTATGGACAGATGAGACCAAGATCAACTTGTACCAGAGTGATGGGAAGAGAAGAGTATGGAGAAGGAAAGGAACTGCTCAGGATCCTAAGCATACCACCTCATCAGTGAAGCATGGTGGTGGTAGTGTCATGGCGTGGGCATGTATGGCTGCCAATGGAACTGGTTCTCTTGTATTTATTGATGATGTGACTGCTGACAAAAGCAGCAGGATGAATTCTGAAGTGTTTCGGGAAATATTATCTGCTCATATTCAGCCAAATGCTTCAGAACTCATTGGACGCCGCTTCACAGTGCAGATGGACAATGACCCAAAGCATACTGCAAAAGCAACCAAAGAGTTTTTTAAGGGAAAGAAGTGGAATGTTATGCAATGACCAAGTCAATCACCTGACCTGAATCCGACTGAGCATGCATTTCACTTGCTAAAGACAAAACTGAAAGGAAAATGCCCCAAGAACAAGCAGGAACTGAAGACAGTTGCAGTAGAGGCCTGGCAGAGCATCACCAGTATGAAACCCAGCGTCTGGTGATGTCTATGCGTTCCAGACTTCAGGCTGTAATTGACTGCAAAGGATTTGCAACCAAGTATTAAAAAGTGAAAGTTTGATTTATGATTATTATTCTGTCCCATTACTTTTGGGACCTTAACAAGTGGGAGGCACATATGCAAACTGTTGTAATTCCTACACCGTTCACCCGATTTGGATGTAAATACCCTCAAATTAAAGCTGACAGTCTGCATTTAAAGCACATCTTGTTTGTTTCATTTCAAATCCATTGTGGCAGTGTATAGAGCAAAAAATGTTAGAATTGTGTCGATGTCTCAATATTTATGGACCTGACTACATACTACAGACCTAATATCCTAAAGACACGGTGCTAAAACTGGATTTCATGGATTTTCTGAAATATGGCTGAGCTACAGAGATGCATTCTTATGTTTAATTAGTGGTTGATGTTCCAACTTCCCTCTTGCGTATGGATAGCCTCAAAAGTGCATGTCAAGCCAAAAATGTGAATAGACACTACTTTAATAGTAAAGACAAATTTCTGCCCTGCAGAACAACAAAGGAGAAGTCAGTTCCCAACACTCCTGACCCAACCCATATGGCAAACCAAAAATGATATGGCATGGTGAGGGGACGGGACATGGGGAGCAGAATTAAATGCTCGCAGAAGATGACACAAACAGCACCAGGGAAGCAAGGAGGACTGACTTTCAGGATACTAGTTCCTAGGGTTGCCACCTCATCCCTTTAAACCCAAACCTGCAGCGTACTAAAGGCTAGGTGCTTGAAAATCCAATCAGAAGATGTGGGAGTTCCCAATCATCATATTAGGTAAGAACTACCCCATGTTAAAGATTGCAGAGTATGCAAGCAACCAGTATACTCCAGAGAAAGTGGGGATACAGACTTACAGGTTTTGAATTTGGTGGACATAAGCAAATTATACAGGCAAAGGCTGTACGGCAGTCATAAAACTGATAAGAGTGGCACACAAAAAGGTACCCACAGGCAGCATGTGAAGAGGAAAAAAAAAGCAGAATAAAAGCCCCAAGTACAGGGCAAGAAGTTTTTCAGTCCATATAAAACACGAATAACTTGCTAATCAGCAACCCTGATACTGGCAGGAGAGGATATATTAAGTTTAGAGCAGGACCTGAGGTTGTAACCAAGAAGATGTGTTGAGGCAGTAAGTAGTAAAAAAGGTAAAAATGTCTCTTGGTAGTGCAGCAAATTTCTCCATATAGTGAGTCAGCCTTAGTGACCATAAAGAAAAAGAAAAAAAAAAAGAAAAGAAAGGAGGACATAATCACATCTTCTGATTGTAAAGCTGCAAGGAAGTGTGGGGAAGCTTCTTTTTGTGAAGCAGTAGGTAGGAACAGGTAGTACAAAATAGCAATAGCGAATCTTTGTGTACCTTTCCAAAAGACAGAATGAAATAAAAAAGGCCAGGATTACTCTGCTCTAAGCTGCAGCAATTATCAGGAGAGGCCCCCCATCTCCATGGATAGAGGCAAACCTTCATTGTGAAGAAGGCCTCTAGCAGATTTAGTGGAATGAGAGGTGAAGGGTCTGCACTGGAAGGATGGACTTGCAGTAGATGATGATGCCTGGAAAGAGTGAACACATAGTAAGGTAGAAGGGGACAAATCAATTGGGAAGTGCAATTGTGGATAATAGGGTAGGAACTCCCCTTCCCTCCATAACCACCTCAATGTATTCTTCAAGGGATTTTTCAAAGAGGAGGTCACCTGCATAGGGCATGTGCAAACTTTCCCAAACAGGTTTACCAGGCCAAGCTTGAAATTTCTGCATATATGCACAGAAAGTAAATACTGGCTAGATCCACTGTGGGAACAGACCAACACTTTTTGAATTCCCCTTCCTTAGGGTGCAAAGCAGCAAATATGCTAGGAGTGAATAACCTCTGGGGGTTGAGCCAGTCTAAAAACATAGAACCCAATTGGCTTGATCAAGAATAGGGAAAAGCTTTCTATGTATTGCTTTCTTTCTTGAGCCTAATGGAATGTAGATGCTGTGCAGGACTAGGGGCATCTAGCCAGCAACTAGTATGTACTGCCTCAAACAATGAGTCCACTGTACAAAACTATGATGAGAAGCTGAGGATTAACTTCACGAAATTGTGGTGGTAAAAATAGTCAGCCTGTACTTAAAAAAAAAAAAAAAAAAAAAGTTACATTCTGTGAATATAAGTATACCAAGCAATTGAAGTGCTAATGCATAAATATAGTCAGAGAGGCAGGAATGCTGTACCCGCCATTTCCAGAAGTGGCTATAGCCTTTGGAGTAGATCAGATATAGGAGCATTGAATTCTGCTTTAGTCAGTCAGGCCGCATGTTGTGCATCTGTGAGGTAGCCCGCTTCTGGGACTGGAACAGCATCATTTTAAGACCTTGCTCCAGAACAAGGGAACAGCTATGAACAGAACAGGAGTTTCCTCAGGACCTGCAGTAGAATTCTCATTACCTGTCCCATATGTTCCTATGCGCATGTAATTTGCATTGCTATGTGAGATACTTCCCCTGTGGAGTACTCACAGAATGGATGCAGATTGAGGGGGTTTCAGCATGTCTGTATGAAGGAATAAGAAGAACTCAGGTGGTAACCGAGTTCTTGTAATTGTCTCTAAAGTATTAGATAGCAGGTGAGACTGCAAACAATCAACTTGTGTGGTCAGCTGAAAGTGTGTCTGGAAGAGTCTTATTGTGTCTTTAAAGGATAAAGGCGTGTCTTTTAGGATAAAGGAGTTAATGGGAGGTGCAGGGAAACCCTGTCTTCCCTTTCCATGTTGCTGGTCCCAGCCAGGGGTCCAGGCTTTGCCCATCACAGTGGGCATACCCCTGAAGGGGTCTTCAGAGTTTGGGTGTCATAGAATTAGACCAAGGCCATGAACCTGTGTAGCACTCTACACCTAACTACCCTCTTAGATTGTAAACTCCAAGGATCAGGGCCCTCCTATCCCTCTTGTATTGAACTGTATTGTTGCTGTATTGTCTCCCATTATATTGTAAAGCGCTGAGCAAACTGTTGGCGCTATATAAATCCTGTATAATAATAATCTTAGATTGTAAGCTCCCAGGATCAGGGCCCTCCTATCCCTCTTGTATTGAACTGTATTGTTGCTGTATTGTCTGCCGTTATATTGTAAAGCACTGAGCAAACTGTTGGTGCTATATAAATCCTGTACAATAATAATTACATTCATTGCACCATAACATAGGATCCAGTACCCGAAGCAAAAAACATTACAAATTGGCCCTGCCGCCATGGGCTACTGGTACAGTTCCTAAAGTTTACACTAAGGGTAACTGATCCAGAAACTGCTACTGAGCCCTAAGGCAATAAGTAGCCAGGTCTTGATAGAAAAAAGTCAGTCATAGAAAGGAAAACTGTTAAAAAAAAAAAAGTCAATCACCTAAAAACACTAGCAAAATACTGCAGCCTCACAAGAGTTGTTAAGGTTATATGGATACACTGGGGGATGACCAGTATCCTGTCGCCTGGAGGTAATAGCATATAACCCATGGTCTTAGAATCAATCAAGTACACAATGTATGGAAGACTAACATAAGTAAACATACAGAGCTATTGTGGAGCAATGTTTTTCTAAGTGTGCAGGTTTAACATGTGCATGTTGGTAGCATTACCCATCCATATATCAACTGAAGTATTTCACTGTACTTTTGCATTAACTGAGAGACACTGGCTTATTTAAACTTACCATGCCAGGCTTATGTTCCAGTTCTTTGATACTTTTCATAATTATACATGCCTTGGTTACATTACCTGCACAAGAAATATTACAAGTTAACATGCAAGAAAAGGGTAACATACTCCAAAATTTTATAGAATTAAACACAAACCTTGTGCAAGTTTTAGCTGTGCCATTGTAAGTTTGATTTGTGCTGCATTATCAGGATGCAGGTCAGCGAATTCCTGTGAAAAAAGGAAACATTAAAAGAGAAGAAGGGGGGAATATCAGAAAGCTTAGTCACTTAACCACTTGCCTACCAGGCACTTATACCCCCTTATTTACCAGGCCAATTTTCAGCTTTCAGCGCTGCCGCACTTTGATTGACAATTGCGCGGTCATGCAACATTGTACCCATATGAAATTTTGATCATTTTTTTCTCACAAATAGAGCTTTCTTTTGGTGGTATTTAATCGCCACTGGGCGCTTTACTTTTTGTGCTATAAATAAAAAATTTCCAAAAATTTGAAAAAAAAAAAAAAAAGTTTCTTTGTTTCTATTATAAAATTTTTCAAACAGGTAATTTTTCTCCTTCACTGATGTGCGTTGATGAGGCAGCACTGATGGGCACTGATAGGCGGCACTGATGGGCACTGATAGGCAGTACTAATGAGGTGTCACGGATAGGCGGCACTAATATGCAGCACTGATAGGCGGCACTGATAGGTGACACTAATGATGGGTACTGATAGACGGCACGGACTGGCATCACTGCTGGGCACTGACTGGCGGCACTGACTGGCACAACCGCTGGGCACTGACTGGTGGCACTGACTGGCTGCACTGGTGGGTGGCACTGGTGGGCAGCACTGGTGGGTGGGCACAGGTGGGTGGCACTGGTGGGCACAGGTGGGTGGCACTGGTGGGCACAGGTGGGTGGCACTGGTGGGCACAGGTGTGTGAAATTGCAGGGTGGCACAGGTGGGTGCACTGCTGGGCACAGGTGGGCGGAGCTAGTGGGCGCACTGCAGGGCACAGGTGGGCGGAACTTGCGGGTGGCACTGCTGGGCACCGATCATCAGTGCCCTGATGATCGGTGCCGATCCCCGCTCTGACAACTGCCGGTTCTCGGCAGTACTTTCCTCACGATCTGACAGCGTGAGGAAAGTGCAGCCGAGAACCGGCACTTGCATTTCCCTCTGATCAGCGTGTCATTGGACACCGCTGATCAGGTGGTAAAAGGCCGCTGTGATTGGCCTTTTACCACATCACGTGATCAGCTGTGTCCGTAGGACACAGCGATCACGGAGATCGCCGGGTGCGCGCACCCTGGGGCGCGCAGGAGAGCGCGTTCTGGGGGGACGTCATATGACGTCCACTCAGAACTGGCCGGCTGCAGTGCAGTCGTCATTCGGCTATCTGCGGTCGGCAACAAGTTAATATATCAGTCTCTTGTAATATCCTGTACAGCATTACTATAAGTGTCTGTTAATCAATTATGCTGCATGGCAAGGAATTCCCTGACAGAAGAGAGCAATGTGAGCAGGTGGTCAGCTGCTGCTGCACTTCACCTTCAAATCTCAGATTGGAAGTAAAATTGACTTCGCTTTAATGCATAAGTGCAGAGGAAATCAGGTCACTAGCCTGACTGTACAATTACCATGTTAGCCATTTATTAATGCAGAAAGTTTGCAGGTTAAAGTATAAAGGCAAAACTTTTTTTTGGATAGAGTGTGGAAAAATTAGAACCCCTGGTCAGAGTTTATTGCTGTCTGTGTCCCCCATTAGGGATATTCACCATCTCTGTCTGTCCTGTTTACTGTTATCACTGAAAGTGAAAGAAAATATAAAAATTTTGGGTAGTCACCACAAAAGCAATATAGGAAAAATGTTCCAACTGGGACACTAGTTCTCACCTAAAATGAGGGTACTTCTAAAAATGTTCATAAACCAGGGAAAGCGATTAAGTAAAACTACAGTGGATATAAAAAGTCTACTCACCCCTGATAAAATGTCAGGTTTCTGTGATGTAAAACAATGAGACAAAGATAAATCATTTCAGAACTTTTTCTACCTTTAATGTGACTGATAAACTGTACAACTCCATTGAAAAAACAAACTGAAATATTTTGGGGGGTAAACATAAACTAAAATAATGCGATTGCATAAGTGTGCACACCCTCTTACAACTGGGGATGTAGCTGTGTTCA